>NW_022589741.1:9908354-10008844 GCF_004348235.1 Phoca vitulina
CCCCCCCCCCCCCCCCCCCCCCCTGCACACTCTCACCAGAGCAGAAGGATGGGGACAGGTCACTCCTGGACTGCCCAGCCCAGGGCGTCCACACACAGCAACTCAGTCAGCCTGTCCTACTTCCCAAATGCCCCAAGCCCCCATAGTGATCGGTGGCTTTAGTGACATTTAAAAAATTCTGGTGACCACCAGCTAGTCCTCTCTGCTGTTCGGGGGCACACCCCTCCGCGTGGCCAGGAGAGAGGCTCGCTAAAGTCTCGCACGGAGACTCGGCTGGATCCTGCTCAGTACCATCTGTGCGCACTTGGGGATGGACCTTCTACTGAATAAAACCTCCCTCCCTCCATTGTGGTCACATCATTCTACATATCTCATCTCTGAACATCCCACAGAAGTTTGATTTGTTCTTTTTGTTTATTTTTTAGTTTTGTTTGTTCTTGGTTGTTTTTTTTTTTTTTTTTTAATTAATGTTTGAAGACTAGTCTTTCCCTTTGGGAATCCCAGTGATCCCGTCTGCGGGGCAGAGCTGCCCGTGTCGGTGGGCCCGTGTCCCCCAGCGCTCGCCATTTAGAGGCTCATGTGCAGACACTGGAGGCCGCACTTTGCCCAGCAGCTCAGGCAGGTAGCGCCTCTCACCCCAGCCCTGTCTGCCCCCCAGCCCCACCTCAGACCTCTTCCCCTGGGGTCCCTACCCTGCCTTCACACCAGCATGAGACAAGCAGGCGTGGTTCTTAGGCACAAGGCGGAGCATCGAGGAGAGACACGCGGTGCCTCCGGGCCTGGCATAAGAATCCCAGGTCAGTTAGCAAGAGCTCTGGGGAGGGTGAGGGAAGGAGGGATCTGTCCTCAAGCGAGTGACTCGTCACTGTCCTCCTGGCTCCTGGCGTGCTCTTGATAGCATCTTGGGCAGAAGTCCTGTGTTCACCCAAAAGGGCCCATCGCGGAGGTCTGCCCCAGCCTGGTCCCATTCCCACCCACAGGGGAGGGCCAGTGTCAGTGTTTCCGAAGGGACTCTGGAGATCTAGCCCAAAGTGTAGGGAGGCCTGACACGACCCGTCTCCCCACCCCCAGCACACCCCAGGCGAGGCAGGGCCTCAGCCAAAGCTACTTTGGGGTCAATGCCAGCAGGCCCTGGTTTGTAACAGGATGCCTTTCGAGAGACAGTGTTAGGGCACACTCACTCCCCCCAGACACCGTTCTCAGTGACGGCTGTGGCCCCCGGCCCCACCAGTGGTCCCCAAGGTAGCAGCCCTTCGAGACCCCCGCGGGAGGAAGCACTTGCCCCCTCGCTCAGCTGCCCCCGCCGCCGCGCCCCGTCCAGCGCTGCCACGCTCCACATGCCGCGGGGTTCCTCTGCTCACTTCCGAAATACTGATACGGCAGGTTTGGATCACATTTGTTACTAATAAGAATGCTAACACTGTTGTGTAGATAATCAGCGAGGCCTTGATGAAGTTTACACCTTTGCGTTATTAAAGGAAATAACAGTCCACGTGAACTCACCAGCGTGTTTTGATTTTATTGAATAGTTGTGTGTCCTACAAAATGTCAAAAGCCCTTTCCTTCCACCTCACGTGTACCTGAACAACTCTGATTACTCCAAATTGCACCCCAAACTTGTAGCCTGCTGCTTGGAGTTCTAGCAAAGGAAATAAATGCTTTCCTTTCCTGATGAGGAGCTATGCACTTTGCTTAGCTGCCCTGAGAACTCTTGTGGGTCATTGCCTCCTTGGACGCTCCTGGTCCCCAGCAGGCAGGGGGAGGGAACAGTCCCTTTGCAGACCCAGGAGGTGGTCACTTTGGGGTCAGAGGCGCACTGCGGGCCACCAGATGTACAACGCTGTAGCTAGGGCTCCTGATTTCCCTGCTCCCATTAGAACCCCATAACAGAGGCTGCGCAGAGTGGCCTTGTGATAGATAGAATGTGAGAGAAGGCTCTTGTTGGCAAATCCTATTCTGTTTATAATCACACTTAGTAGGACATTTCCTGGAAGCCCGTGAGACCAGCTGTCTGTTTAACAGCGGCTTCTGGGAAGGAGCAAGCAGACAGGTATGGGGTTATGAGTGAACCAGAGCCCCAGCTTGGTGGAAGGGTTCGCTCTGCTGCACGAAGAGCTGGTGACACAGTGACTCAGGCCCGTCTAGTGTCTGTAAAATGTGAAACCTGGATTCTCATTTTGAGGCATTTAAGAAAGGTGTATGTAGGTCTCCATCTTGGGGCAGCCGGGTCCCTGTTCAGGGTCAACCCTTCCCATGCCGGGAACCACAGAAGATGGACAGCCCCACGTTCGCAGCATCACCGTTGGGACGGCTCTGACCCTGGAGGTTATGGAGGCGCCGCTCCCAAGAAACTCTCTTTGCGTGTGGGTGTGTGGCTGGGACAGGGACCAGGCCAGTGGCAAGGTCAGGCAAAGATAGACCCCTGGAAGGGTATGTTTCCCTTTTATAAACTGTTACCTGAGGTACGGGGGACACCCTTTGTCCTTCTGGCTTTCCTGGGCTACAGCCCTGTATCATCCCCGAGAGCTAGTGGGTGTTGGCTTGACTTCAATATACTTTCCTCCATTTCCTGGTGTTTCCCTTATTTTCAGTTTTTTTGTTTTGGTTTGGTTTTTGGTGTTTTTTTTTTTGTAGAAGCTATGCACAGTCTAGCTTGAGGAGTGCCTTACTCCCTCGGGAAGTCGACACTCTTAGTGGTGAACTGGGTGGCCCTTTCTCCTTCGGGGGCAGTCTGCGCTCTCTCCATCCGTTCGGTATGCTAGGTCAAGGCCACGCGGTGAGACCGCACACCCCCTCCTCGGGCGGCGAGTCATAGAGCAGCTGTTACTCGTTGTAGGGCAGGCTCGAGGGGACCTGGAAACGGCACTCCCCCAACTCCACTGTGTATGAGGATCACCCGGGCTGTTCCTCCAAATCCTGATCCCTGAGCCTCACCCCCAGAGATTCTGATTCCGTAGAATTGGGGAGCCCCAGAGTCTAAGTTTACGGCACCCCAGGAATTGTGCTCCAGGTGGACAGACATTACGCTGAAAGGCGTTTATTTTCCACATAAAAATAAAATCACAAGAATCAGTGAATAAAAACAGGGCCTACTGAGTGTTGTAGGCTTCCAAGAAAAAGTACCTTGCACGGGGTGCTGCTGGACGGTGACGTGGGATGGTGGGCTCTTGTGGTTGAGGGGGGCGTGGAGACGCCCTCACCCCAGGCCCTGCCCCGCACAGGGACCTCTTCCAGAGCATTACGGAACCACTGCCAAGGGGTCGTCCGGCCTCTGCTCGACTGCCTCCAGCCGCAGGGGGCTTGCCTGCCAAAGCAGCTCACCCTCTGTTAGTTCTTTCTCGAGGGGAGCGGAAATCTACCCCGGATCCTATAGTTTCCATCCAGTTTCCATCCAGCAGTGATACCGAACAAGACTACTTCTTCCATTTCACAGCCCACCTGTAAATCTCTGGAGGTGGCCTTCTCATCTCCAGACTCAACACCCACTCATTTTTTTTTGTGACAAATATTCTTTGAACATTTCCTATCAGTCAGGTTGTCCTAGATGCTGGGGAGACATAAGACAGAGTACCTGGTAGAACCTTCCAGAAGGGACAGCCAAATAAAAAGCATGTAAATAAACAGAAAATGTCAGCTAGAGGTAAAAAGAGAAGAAAGCAGGTAATGTGGTAGATAGTGGGCAGAGGTGCCTCACTAGGTAAGAGATCGGGGGATGGAGGGAGAGGGCTCTATGACAAAGTGACCTTTGAGCCGAGGCCTGTGGGATGGCAAAGAGCCACCCAGGAAGTTGTGGGGCTGGAGTGTTGCAGGCAAGGGTCAGCAAGGGCCTGAGGCAGGAATGGGCTGGGTGTGTTCAGCAGGGGCATGAAGGCTCTGGCCGGAGCACAGGGGTGGGGGGCGGAGGGCCGGTGCCATGAGTCGCAACAATCAGAAGAGCGGGACTGTCTACAGCCCGTGTAGGGCCTTCAGGCCAAGAGGAAGAGTCTGAATTTTATCTCCGCTAGAAGGGAAGACCACTTCCCTTTCTGTCTCACGTCACAGGGGTCTTTGTACCCTCCTGGCCCTTCCCCTGTGCGTGCGCGTGGTGCTGGCCTTCAGACCAAGGCAGCTCTCTGGCTGGGGCTGATGAGCCCAGAGCATAAGCTGGACCACCGCCGCCTCACACACGCGGAGCCACTTGGCGGTGGTTTGTCATCCTCTTTAGAGAGAGCGTTTGTCCCCTAAAACCGTATTTATGTGTATACTCAGAAGGTATAGTTTGTACCACCGAGCCCGGAGACACAAACACTGTCCCCTCACGCAGATACTTCTGGCTCCTTCTTGGGGAAGCAGGCACTCAGCCCCCGTGGGGCACTGACGTCAGCAGGGGCTTCGCCCAGGGTCTCGGGCTCGAGAGAAAGCCCAAGGCTGCTCTCCCCTCCCTGCTCGGGAAGCAGCTCTGGGACTCTGAAGATCAGGAAGGCTTGCATGCCTCTGTGCTTATCGGGGTGGAATGTGGAAGGACCTGCGAGAGAAGAATGGATGCTTTATTCTGCTTCCGTGAGCTGCTAGGGAAAAGACCCGCTCTGGCGGACCTCGGGGGCCGGCCGGCCGTTTCCTGCCGCCGAAGTCCGGAGATGGCGTGGCCAGAGCTGGGTCCTCTGGGTTCAGATGAAGCCTTTGGTCCATCTTGATGCCTTCCTGGGCGTAGCCTAGGTTTTCAGTGTGGGTTGGATGGGACCAGCCAGCGAGCCCAAGGAGAAAAGGCTGGGAAGCAAGACCAAGGTCCCAAAGAAGCCACAGATATTCAAGAATTTGAGAATCTTCTCCAACTAAGGCCCATCTGTGCCACGGGTACTACGAATTAAGCTGTGAGCAAGCAGTCATCTCTGGCGTGCTGGGCTGGTGGTTCGTACCCTGAATTAAACTTTGAAACAAAGACCAGTGGGGTAGGATCACTGCTGAAGAAGCCCCATGGGGCCTGAGCAGGAAGCCCTGGGCAGACAGACGAGTGCCCCCAGGAACACAGACTGCGTGGAAAAAGAAGAACATGGCCCGTGTGTAGCACCTGTCACCTTGGACTGCACGTTCCTCTGTTACGTGGTGTGATACATGGCTGGCAGCCCAGCGGGCCTGGCCTGGTGCACAGCAAAGGCCCAGTGAGACCACATAGTGTTGGCCACGGTGACTGCCTCTAGTGGGCGGACCGGGGTGATCCCAGTGGGTCCCGCCGGCACAGGAAGCCTCAGACAAGGTCCAGGGGTGGGGTGGGGCTGCCAGTCTGGTACTCCACCCTTCCAGAAGAAAAATGAAGCAGACGTGCTCATGTTTCAGTCTGAGGTCATGGTCTCCACACTGACTAGTGGGCAGAGCCCTGCTGGGTCCTGGCTTCCCAGAGCATAACCACGTGTCTCCCAGACACTGGAGGGACTCACCAGTCAGGGGGCCACCTCAGCCAACTCACAGCTATCACAAGGGGGCCTAGGGAGCTGAGCCTGGGGCCCTTCTGTGAGACCATCAATCCCCCGGGGCCCAGGGGGTTTGTAGATGGACAGCAGGGGAGAAGGACACAGAGGCCGAGTCATTCAGAGTGAGCCCAGCCAGAACGGGAGTGCTGGGTACTGCTGGGTACTGCTCGGATGCGAGAATGTGGGTCTGTCTGTCGTGGGCACGGAGGGTATTTGCCCTGAGTGTGAGTGTGCCTGTCCGTGTGGACCTGCATCTCTGGGTGAGTCTGCTGGGTTTCCTGAAGTCTGGTCCAAGTGTGCCTGAGCTCCCAGATGGTGAGTATACCCAAATTTTTCACCTTGCCTACCGGGGCTGGGCAGACCTCCATGTCTCCAGAGTAAATGGGCTTCATTCAGCTCCCTGGGTGCAATGACGGATAAACCATGTCTGTCGTCCAGTGTTGGGATCCTCTGGAGCTGGTCCTAAAGAGGAGAGGAAGTGGGGTAGCATTCTGGGCATACCATTGTGCATGATGTCAGCACAAGCCCACAGGAAGCCCTGGGAACCCCCTGCTGCCCAGTTGGGACCCTGCCCCTGACCACTCCCAGGAGCCACAGTCCAGCCCGAAACCAGTGACCATCTCCTGCCTGCCTGCTGCCGGGCTCACGGGGAGATCAGCTAAGGATGGGTCGGGGGGAGGCTCAGACACTGAGCACCAGGATGGAGACACAGCTCCCAGTCCCCACCTGCATCCTGACTTGTGGGTGCCTCATGCCCTTGTCCGCTGGTCTGTGAGGTACGGCTGCCATCCGCCCCTCAAAGATACAAAGAGACTCTGCCGTCTCAACACCGGGGTATAGAGAGGCCCCACGGAAGGTGACCCTCTTGACACAAATGCCATGACTGTGTCCTGTAGCCTCTCCCCCGCCCCAGGGGCTGTCGGTCGCACAGGGCGCAGGAGTCTGCAGGGCGGTGTAGTAACCGCCGGCCATCTCTCTCCCTCCTTCCCACTCAAGCCAACGGCAGCCCTACATCAGGCCTGAGCACCGGGGCCATCGTGGGCATCCTCATTGTCATCTTCGTCCTGCTCCTGGTGGTGGTGGACATCACCTGCTACTTCCTGAACAAGTGTGGCCTGCTCATGTGCATCGCCGTCAACCTGTGCGGGAAGGCCGGGCCCGGAGCCAAGGGCAAGGACATGGAGGAGGGCAAAGCCGCCTTCTCGTGAGTACAGACCCACTTGCCACTGCTGGGGTCTGGGCTCTGCCCCGGGCTGGGGGCGGCGGGGGGCCAGCAACGGAGCCATCTCATTGGAGAAGTGTTTCTCAGAGCACAGCCTTTGGGGGTACGTGTTTGCAAAGCCAGCACTTGGGCCCAACCTCACATCTAACATATTAGAATTTCAGAGAAGTTTGAAAATCCTGCATAAATGAGAATGAGGGGAATTTTCAGAGCTGAACCGGAGGGAACCTGCCATAGCATTTGAGAGACCTACTTGCCTTGCTGTCATTCATTCATGTATTCATTCATTCATTCATTCATTCACTCATACATCTCCCAGGAAATATTTATTGAGCAGCTACTATGGAGCAAAGCACTACTCCCGGCCCGACATTATACCCACGCACAGAACAGGTAAAACTCCCTGCCCTTTCGGAGCTGAAGCTCCAGGTGCTGTCCCCTCCAGCATCTCTGGAGAAACAGATCCTGAGCCAGTTAGCAGGAGCCTTCACAGACTCAAGGCAAGAAGGGACAGAGCGAGGGGTGAGCTGTTAGCCCCACCATGTGTCGGGCTCTGGACGTAAATACGGATTACCTGAGCACTTCTCTGTGCCAGGCACTGTGCCGAGCACGTCACACTCATTATCTCAGGTAACGTGAAACAGCTCAGCAAGGCAGAGACTTATTTACCCCATTTTACAGATGAGGAGATGGAAGCAAGGGTGAGCAAGTCAGGTGCTCAGGGTCACATAGCACGAGTGGGAACTGGGGCTCAGGCACTTGGGCCTGGCTTGAGCTGCACCCCCCACCCCTGCCAACTTTGGGCCGGGCCCACGTGCCGCGAGCTGTAGCTGGCTTCCCCAGGAGCCCCCTCTCTGCCCCAGCAGCCCGGGATTGAACCAGCCGCTCTCTCCACAGGAAAGATGAGTCCAAGGAGCCCATCGTGGAGGTGCGGACTGAGGAGGAGCGGACCCCAAACCACGATGGAGGGAAACACACGGAGCCCAATGAGACCACACCGCTGACAGAGCCCGAGTACGTGGGCGGGGAGGGGCCGTACCTCATCAGCAGAGCCCCACACCCACCTCGTCACCCTACCCACACCTCCCATGCCTCCCACCCACCACTCCCAGCCAAACAAGCAGGCGAGATTCTGGAGCCCTTGGCCAGAAATGCCTGACCCCCCTCTCTCCCTAGAGAGAAGGCATTCTGGGTTCTGTTAAGGGCCTGTTGGTGCTCGGAAAGGGCTCCTGGGGTGAGTGGGACCTCTAGACCCCATTCCCGAGTCACACACACATCCTGGAAACAGCCGAAGGGAGCAAAACTTCATTGAGAGAGGCTGAGCTTTGAGAGGCTCCGCGGGTTCTGCTCAGGATTTTCAAGAGCTCTAGGGCTTTCTGCGTTCTTCCCAGAAGGGTGAGAGAAGGTGAGGGGCTGTGAAGCTCCCCCACCCTCCTGTTCTCAAAGGCCTGGGGGACCCTCCGTCAGGAACCAGGCCCAGCTGAGCCTGTGACGACTGCTGGCTGTCCTGAGTGCTCTGGGTTTGAAGGGCGTGCAGTTGAATGGCAGCACGAAATCTCGGGCTGGAGAGCCCACGTGGCTCCTCGGGGCCGTTTGGAGCACTCCTTGCCTTCCTCCTGACTTTCCCCATCACTGCCCGTGGAGTCTGTTCCTCGGGGGGCCTAGGCCACCAGCAGCGGCGGACGCCGGACTGAAGCCTGCCCCTCCTGAGCTGGGGTGCAGGCGGGGCTCGGGAAGGCCCCGACAGGGCTGTAGGGAAAGGCAGCCTAGCGCAGAGAGCTGGAGGGGCGTCGGCGGGGAGGAAGGGCCCGCAGGTCCCTTTAGACTGCCGCCTGCTCTGTGTCTCCTGTCTCCTCTTCTGCCCGCCTGGGCCTGTGCTTCCTCCCGCCGTCCTCGTCTCTGTGGGCCTCTGTCTGTGCCTCTGCGTCCCTGCCCGCCCTGCCCGCGCCCCCCTCCTCCGCTGCAGCCCTTCCCCTGCTTCTCCGTCTCGTCTGAGCTTCATTGTCTGTTCTCTTCTACTTCCTGTCCTCCCCGCAGGCTGCCTGCCGACACCACAGCCACTGTCGAGGACATGCTGCCTTCTGTCACCACCGTCACCGCTAACTCTGACACTGTCACCGAAACCTTTGCCACTGCTCAGAACAGCCCCACCAGTGAGACCACCACCCTGACCTCCAGTATTGCCCCCCCGGCCACGGCCACACCCGACTCAAACTCAGTGCCCGCCGGCCAGGCCACCCCTTCCAAGGGGCCCGGCGTCGCCACCTCCTCCCCACCCCCCGCTTCAGCCCCCAAGGTCGCCCCTCTCGTTGACCTGAGTGACACCCCGAGCTCAGCCCCCGCTGCCAGCAATCTGTCTTCTAGTGTCCTGGCTAACCAGGGGGCTGTGCTCAGCCCGAGCGCCCCCACCAGCATGGGGGAGGCCTCCAAGGCCCCTCCGGCCAGCAAGCCGGCCCCCGCGCCAGGCCCCGCCACGGCAGCAGCGGCCGCCCCTGCCTCGGAAGCCCCCCAGGCCAAGCAGGAGGCTCCCAGCACCAAAGGCCCGGACCCCGAGCCCACCCAGCCCGGCGCCGCGAAGAGCCCGACCGAGGCAGCCACGGGCCTCACTAGCCCGAAGAGCGAGGCTGCCTCCGTCAGCACCACAAACCCTGCCCAGGGCGAGGACTTTAAAATGGACGAAGGGAACTTCAAGACCCCAGATATTGACCTTGCAAAGGATGTTTTTGCAGCCCTGGGCTCTCCTGCTCCCGCCGCTGGGGCCAGTGGCCAAGCCCCTGAGCTTGCTCCTTCCACTGCAGACAGCTCTGTTCCGCCCGCGCCAGCAAAGACCGAGTACGGCCTCTCTCTGTCTGCCGTGGTCGGGTTGTGTCCCGTGGTGGTGTGCGTTAGTGCTGTGCTGTGTCCTGTTTGTGAGGCGTGTCTTCAGCCTGATCCCGGCTTCTCTGCGGGAACTCTCAAGCGAGGGGCTGGGATGAGGCGCAGAGAGAGGAGGGGGGCAGGCAGGCAGGGCCCAGGCAGCAGCCGCCTGCTCACTAATTAGGCCATGTTAATTATGTCTTATCCTTATCATCCTAGCAGTGGCTTCTCTTTTCCCTGGGGTGGGGGGAGGACTTGCTGTCGGGCCACTGATGAGCATAGCTTGGGAAACGAGCTAAGGAGACCAAGGTGCCCTTATCGGCCACCCCGGGGCCCACAGACAGAGTGTTAGCCAGGGCCAGGCTGAGTCCACCCCCGAACGGCACTGTTCTGCGGGAAGAAAAGAGGCAGGCCCCAAGGCCCGTGTGGGAAGAGGATGTGGTCCAGAAGGCCCCGTCCCACTCCAGCCCGGATGCCCACAAACCCCCCACGACCACCAGCTACTCTTGCTTCTCCTGGGAATGTCTGGGAAGACTCAGAGCTCACAGGCACCGAATGACTGCTGGGTCTCCAAGTTCAAGGGAAGGTCCTTAAGCTTAAAGATGTCTTAACCGTGATGCCAAAATGCAGCTGGAGCCGGGGTCTGAGGCTACTTGCCCCAGTGTGTCCTTAGACCAGACTTTCACTCCTGGGACTGAATAAGGCAGAGTCAGACCTAGGTTTTTATAGAGGCTCCTGTCCCCCAGATGAGCGGTCGTGCTGCCCTCAGCCGAAATGGGACCCTCCCCGGGAGCCCTGAATCTGAAGAAGTAGGACTCCACTAGTCCTGCCCACTCGGCAGCCCCCCGACTCCCCCCCACCCCGTCCCCACCTGTAGCGTGACAGCCCTCTCTAGCCTCTCATGCCGTGGAACACTGCCTCAGTAGCAAAGAGCGTTTTCCCACCCTAAACACGGAGCACAGGTGTGCTGGGAGTGAGGACAGGCAAGGGCAAGGCGGTTTGCAGACGGACCCCTGGAGTGGGTACCGGGGAACCCAGCACAGCATCGTCATTTATACCAAGCTGAGCGGGTGCTACTGCAGCGGGTCGGTGGTTGGTCGGGGTGAGGAGACGGCCGCCTCTGCTGCCCCCTCCACTGCCCCAGGGAAGGGCTGGACCCCTGGGCCCCCGGCAGCGGGTGAGGGCCGGAACGGGGAAGGTCTTGTTCCTCTGATTCAGCAGCTCTCCGCTTTGGCTCCGTTTCAGAGTCACTTGGGTGCTTTTAAAAGTCATCGTGCCCTGACCAATTAAATCAGGATTCCTGGGGCGCTGGCCCAGGAATCGGTGATTTTTAGAGCCCCCAGCTGATTCCAGCATGCGGCCAAGGGTGGAGACCATTGCTCTGAGCTGGAGCCCTGGTGGAAGGGGGAGTTATGCGATTGTGGTCTCAGTGCTGTTTTCCCAATTCTCTGCAGGAAGGGCCCAGTAGAAGCAAAGCCGGAGTGCCAGGAGACAGAAACGAAGTCAGCGCCAGCCGAAGTCAAGACGGTCCCCAACGACGCCACACAAACAAAGGAGAACGAGAGCAAAGCATGATGGGTGACAAGAAATGAGCAGATCAAAGTAAAAAGTGACACCACACCTTCACCAGAGCATTCCCAGTATCTCACACACGCACACACGCACACACACGCACACACACACACCTCATTCCTCTAGTGTCTTTTGCCTTTAAAAAAAAAAAAAACTAAACAGATAAACATGGGATCTCCTTTTTGTAGGTTTATAGAAAGGGTTCCTTCGCTACGCGCACTCACTTGTAAGAAAATGAGACAAAAAGGTTAAACCCACAGCCAAACTAGGACACTCTGTTCCCTGAAACCATTTAAAGAATCAAACAAAAGGACCCCAAATTAAGAATCTAGGAAGCTCAGAAAAAAAAAAAAAATCTAGGTTCAGGAAGACCGCACTTGGTGTTGCCCAATTGGCACAGACCAGTTTCAGAGAAATACTTCCAGGCACTAAGACTAACGAATGAACAAAGTCCAAGTTTATTTTTATACTTTGAGTCGAGTTTGAACTCTGTAAAGCCCCATAAATAAGTTATAATTTCTGTTCACTTTGTATTTGTTAAGTATGCAAAGTGTGCCCCCCTTGCTAGCTGAATTCAATTCCCGCGTAGACTCTTGTTTTGTAGGAAGAATGCCAAATTGCAGCTTCTGGGGGTAGATCTCAGTTTGCAATATTCTGATTTCTTTTTCTCTCCTTTTCTTTCTCATTCTTTTTTTTTTTTTTCCTCCTTTCTGCCAACTTTGTTTTCCAATGTTTACAAGTTGACAAATGTTTGACTTTGGTTGTGTTTAAACGTCCATGTAAAATAGCTGCCTTTTTTTTTTTTTTTTTGGAGTTACAAATACTGCCTAGAGGCGGGTAGGGTCGTCACAGGCTTGCTTTCGCACAGGACAACTTTACAAAATATGATTGTTTACAGTGGCTCTCCCCACCCCCACCCCACCCTCTTTCTGATTTGAAATTTTTGCCTGTGTGCAACTCAGGTGAAAATCCATCTCGTTCTGGAGTGGTTTTGCTTTTTTTTTTTTTTTTTTTTGGTTCTCAGTTCTTTTTGTATTTCCTTGGGGGTTAGACCACTTTCTGATTAGCCACCACCTGCCTGTATCTGTAAAAAAGGATCTGCCCCCGCCCCGCAGGCGTCCACAGCCTTCGTTTTGAAGGACTCCTTAGGCTTTGTTGAATGAAGCAGAGAAGATTGTATAGTTGGGGCTGGTCTTGGTGAACACACATTTTTACCCCAAACATCCCCTTTTTGTAGAAAGCCAAATAAAATATATACATACAATTTCTTTTTGAGCCCAGAATCTAGATTTGAGCGGAAGAGCACTTGTGCTTCAGGGAATTAGTGTCTTTTTTTGGAAATCTGTTGAAGTAAAGTAACATCGGCCTTCTGTTCACTTAGGCAGCATTTATAGAAACAAAAGAGAAAAAAAAAAAACCAACCTGCTGTCTGGAGTCATAAACACAACTTTCCTGGATTGGAAACCAAGTGGGGGGGGGAAATACAGAAACTTTAAGGGGGATGGGAGGGGGGAGAAGGGAAAAGCCAGCCCTTTGTATAGAAATTTTGCTTTTTTTTCTCATTCTACTTTAGAAACTGCAAGCTTGTGCACTGTGGATGCGTGAATATTTTAGTGTGAAACGTGTTTTTGTCATAGTATTGAAATAAAACTTCAACATAGTTTGGTTGTGGAAGGTGTAGCAGCTAGTTCAGAAAAAAACATATTCAGGAAACAAACATAACTCTTAAAAGGAATCGAAGCCTTTAAACAAAGAAAATGAAATAAAAGTGATGATGATGATGACGACGACGATAAGGCTAAGGAAACAGAAAGTCAGCCCTCCAGCATGCGTTCCTTTCCCAAGGTACAAAACAGCAAGAGGTTAGGGTGGCGAGACTGCCCCCGAGTCCGTTCCGTGGGCCACACTCCCCCGCGTTCTGACGCTTCTGCAGTCTGATCAGTGGCGACACGCTAAGATTATAATTTCAAACTGTGAAAAATAATGGTCTTGTCATTTGCTAAATGTGGGGTTATTTTGCATTTTCTCAGCTCCTGGGGATGGAAATGGAGGATCCAGTGTACCCAGCTCTGACCCCTTTGATTCTTGGGTCTTTGCACAAATGTCTGGTTCAAATGCACAGGCCCTCAGGCACGAGGAACGTGCAGACAGTTCTTTGAGCACACAGCAGAACGGGAGCTCCTGGGTGTCTGAGACAGGGGGACCCGGCAGGCCCATCCCACTGCTGGGCTGTCCGTGGAAGCAGTTGCTCATCTTCTGCTGTTAATGGCGCTGACCACCTAAGCCAAGCCCACGCTATCCCTCATCGAGACTGTGCATCTCACACCAAGTGGTTGTGGCCAGGCACGACAACTTGGGTTCTGATGGTTCGGAAGAGAAAGAGGTGTAGCCGACCCTCAAGTAACCTGGCCCGGGGCAGCTGACGCCCCCCCACCCACCCAGAACCCTGGCTCTGCCATTAATTGGCACCCAAGACTCTGCCCACCTTTTGGTCTGCCTCTCTCTCATTATACATAGGTTTGTCTCTGCACGCATGAGCTTTCCTTTCTTTAAAAAAAAAAAAAATTTTTTTTAATTAAAAAAAAAAGCAAAAACAAAACAAAATAAAACAAAAAAAAAAACCACCAGAGCAATGCTTTCTCTAAAATCAAAGAGAGAGTCACTTTATTTTCAAGATGTTCTATCTTTTATGTTAAGAGATAAAAGCTTATAGTTTTCCTTTTTTAATTTTTTGAAGGCGGGATCAACTCTACCAGTTTCCAATGTGTATGTGTCTATATGTGTATGTGCCATACATATGTATTCACATAACTAGCGGCAGGGCCACATTCTGCGGGAGGGGGCACTCCCGGGGCCGCGCTTGGGGGCTCTGAGTCCTGGGGGTCCGTGGTGTACGTACTGCAGCTTCTGAAGTGGGACTGTTTTCACACTTTTCTATGGAGCCGTTCCGCGTCCCAGGCTGTCACTCGAGGCTGTCTGTCTGGATGGTGGTTTTCAGACCTCCATGAACATCCCTACCCAGCATTCCGTACTTCGGGGGCCTTCTCTCTTGTTATAAACTTTTTACCGAGTGAAACATCGATACCACCTTTGTTTCCATTCTCACTGGTGTAAATACTGAGTACTAACTGAGAATTTTGACTTTGCATTCTGTCAGAATACTTGTGTTCAATAAAAATTGAAAGAAAAAAGAGCCATTATGGTCAAACTGGGATTTATTTCGACTCGGTGCGAGTCTGCCACGTGAATCATATGTGGAAATGCCAATGGTTTTGTTTTGACCTTGTGAACAAGGTCAGTTAAACCCAGTGTCTTGAGTTCACGTTGCCTGAAGGATGGTTTTCCAATGTTCCCCCCTCAGGTTGATAGAGGAATCCTCATTTTAGAATGGCCAACCATCAGATTCAGAAAGATTTCATTCAAATCCTGGTTCTGCCACTTCCTTGTTCACTCTGGAAGAGTTCCTTAATCTCCCCAAGACTCAGTTTCCTCTTTTGACAAACAGGAGATCCCAAGCTCATAGAGCTGAGGCACTGCTAATGAGGGAAGCAATGTATATGAAAGCAGAGTATAGGACTGTCTTGCACATAGTAGGTGCTCAACAAATGGGAGGTAATGCTGGTGGCACCCCAGGGGTGTGAAAGCATCACAGCCAATTGGAATAACAATCTAAACTTGAGCTCCAAGCTTTCAACATGGAGGTAGGCGCATGAGGCTTATTCCAGAATAATGATGTCTCTCCTTCTTTCTTTGCCGTACTGCTCAGCCCTTGGAGTTAAAGTCTCTGAGCTAGGCAGAGTGAAGAAAACTTCACCCAACTCGGAATTCTCTTGCATGCGCTGCTGTCCAGCTGTGTTGGGAAGAGCCGAGAGTTGAAATTACCTATTAAACTGTGGAATTGGAAGTCCCTGGAGCAGAGCAGGTCCCAGGGCCAGCACTAGGGTGAGGCAGGTGAGTGAGACTGCTAGGGAGCAAGATGTAAGGAGGCCCTGTCTCAGGGCCAGTCCTGCACCTGCACGCGTCTGAGGCACCTCCTCCTTTTGTGTCCTACATGCCCCTCTCCAGCCCCAGCCTGGAGCGGTGCCTCCCTCTGGAGTGGTGTCTGCATCCATTCCCAGGAGTTGGCCCTTCATTGGCCCTAGAGCCTGTTTTAAGGACCCAGAGCCACATGTATCTATGTGATTTCCTGGGCCACCAACGTCCAGCTGCATATGGCAAGGTAAGGAGCCATCAACAAAAACTTAAACATCCTGAAATGATGACCCTCTCTAATGACACATGGGGACTCACTTTCAGAGCCTTCCTCCTTCAGGCTAACCTCCTCAGAGGTTCGCTCAGTAAGTATTCACAGAGTGCCTCCGAGCTGCTCAGGATACAGCCGTGGACGTTAGTTTATGTGCGGGGTGCAGCAGACAAAAAGCATGTAAGTTCCTAGTCTGTTGCAGTGTCAGCTGGGCTACTAACCAGTATTCCAGTTCTCCCTTCCCTCCTTCCAGGCACGTGATAGGTTTGTACTTCTCTGGTCACATAAAGTAGGCGTGGCTGTGTCAATGGAATATGAGCAGGGCAGTGTGTGTCACTTCTCGGCAGAACCTTGGTGGCCCTCTTCCCTCGCCACAGCAACCAGCAAAGCTGCAGGTGGTGGAAAGGCCACCACCTGGGCCCAGAGTGAGGGGTGTGCACAGATGGCCCATGATGGACGTGGAGCATGCGAGAGGGATAACCCCAGTGGCGATCTCTGGTGAATGTTTAATAACTGGCCTTCCAAGGGCGGAAGATGAGGGGATGCATATACATACAATGTGTGTGTTTATTATAAACTTTACTGAGACAAAGAATGCAGTTTACAAACGACATACCATACTCTGTATTGAAATTCCATGTATCCCTATGATACAGAATGCTTTGGTACATTTTTGCTGCACTCTTGTCTAGAATCAACCTGTGGTTACAATTAATGAGTGAGTAGAGTTCCAACAAGAACATCGGTTGATACATTCGTGGGTGCCAACAGATCAGATGGAAGTGGAGCACCAGAGATCCGTGTGTTGGACCTTCACTCACTCATGGGTGGTGAGAGTACCCTCCGCTGACTTGGGTGTGAGTTTCCAATACAAGAATATGGCCTCAATGTTTTGTGCTAGCCACAGTGGGATGGCTGCACACAGGGCACACTTGTAAGCTTAATCTACATCATAAATATTTCCGCATCACTCACAAGTCTAGACAAACACCAAAACAAACAGACAAACCAACAACTTATTTGTGGCATTGGCTGCTTTCAGGGGTGTATAAATATTCCCCGCATGGCTGCTTTCAGCATGTCCTCGCTGACCAAGGGCTTAGGGAGAGATGCACATCATCATATAGCATATTTCCCCTGTAAGGATAGAAGAGACATAAAGATCCTCAAGCTCAGAGAAAATAGCCATATGGACCAATAATAACAATAAGCTATCGATATACATCATAACAGTAAAATAATTGAGAAATGATACATTTTGGGTATTTATTGTTTCACTTTAAACACAATTGGGGCACCTGGGTGGCTCAGTCGGTTGAGCGTCTGCCCTCCGCTCGGGTCATGGTCCCGGGGTCCTGGGATCGAGTCCCGCATCGGGCTCCTGGCTCGGCAGGGAGCCTGCTTCTCCCTCTCCCACTCCCCCAGCTTGTGTTCCCTCTCTCACTGTGTCCCTCTCTGTCAAATAAATAAATAAAATCTTTAAAAAAATAAACAATTTTGTTGATTGTAGGTTTATGGAATTTAACTTTTAATAACAACTGGCTCATAGATTTCCTGAAAGCATAACATTTCTCTCAAGCCAGTAAAGGCTGGCTCCAGCAGACCGCTGGATAGCCCTTTGTGTTACAAGCTACTTGACCTTAGGATCTGTTACCACAGCATGATTTAGTCTGTCATGGGTAAGCAGAGAGTGGTAAGTGCCACGGATAACAAATCCAGGTAAGGAGGTGGTCAGGGTGCTCCTCTCTGAAAAGGTGACATTTGAGCAGTGACCTGAAAAAAGTAAGGGACTGAACCACGGGAATAGCTGAACAAAGATATCTCAGGTAGCAGGAACAGCAAGTGCAAAGATCCTGAGGTGGGGACTGCTCGGTGTGTTTGAGGAACAGCAAGGAGGCCAGTGTGGCTGGAGCAGAGAACAATGGAAGGGATGGGGCAGAGGCACCCATCAGCTACATCACATACGGTCTGCAGACGACTGCTAGAATTTTGGCTATTTCCTTCAAGTGAGATGGAAAGCCAGGGGGAAATTTGGTGCAGAAGCCTGACATGACTTGATTATTGAAATGATCATTCTGGCTGCTGGATGGAGAACAGACTACAGCAAGGGCAAGAGAGGAAGTGAGCATACCAATTAAGAGGCCAAAATCTAGATGGGACAAGACGGTGTGCTTGGAGCAAGCTGGTTCCAGCCGAGCGTGGGCAATGGCCATCAAGCCAGCAAGACTGGATAATGGATCGGATGTTGGGGTTTGAGGAAGGCATCAAGAGTGACTTCCAGATTTGGGGCCTAAGCAATTAAAAGGATAGATTACTTTCTAAAAAGAGTGAAGGAGAAGCAGATGGAGGATGGTGCAGAGTTTGGTTCTGGACACTTTAAGCCTGAGATGCCCGTGAACACCCTAGAGGAGATTTGGAACAGGCCAAAGTTCAAGAGGTCCGGTCCATAGACACATACAGGAGCTGTCGGCATGGGGCTCGGTGTTTAAAACTCTGGCACTTGGTGAGATCACCAAGAAAATGAATATGGATTGAGAAGAGGAGAGAAGCAAGCAAGGAACCCAGAAAAGAAATTCACAGGCAGCTCTCTGTCAGGGAGAATCATGGGAAAATCCTGCCATGACACTTGCAACCTCTCTTCAGGGGATCGGGGTGGGAGAGGCAGTACCCATCCTGCTGCCTGGCACATGGGATTACTGTTCAAGAGTCTAGAGGATGGATTTTAACTGGTAGCTACAAAAAGATGACCTAGGACTCTTGCCAGCCTGGTGTTCGCCTGCTCACCGCCACTCCAGTGAGGGCCCCCCATGGCTCGGCAGACACTCCATCTCCGCTTCCTCCCACGGGGTATTCAGAAACACTGCAATGAGGTTGCCCGTGAGGACCGCCTCGTGTGACCAGAGCCCCAGCCTCACCCCTAGTGCTTGGCGCAAACAGGGTAGGATGCCTCTGAGTGATGAGAGTTGCTCCCAACATGGTCATATGAATCTCACACATAAATCTCTACCCCAGCAACTCTGGTCTCACACAGGCCGAGCTCAGGTGGCCACAGCTGGATAATGCAGGAGCTCTCGCTGGCTTTCATCCGGTGAGCTGGTGGCCTCTAATCCATTGGCCTCACTCTGCACACAATGAGTTGGACAGAAGGTGACTTTCATCATGCCAACCCCCTCTTTCCCCGATCTTCCCAAAAAAGATCTTCAGGAGCTCCCAACTACCCTCAGGATCAAATGCAGAGTCCTTAACGAGGTTCACCAAAGCCATCTTGGCCACTGTCCCACTCCTTGCTTATAGTTCCAGCTCAGTCTTGGCACTCCTCCAAGTCAGACTCTGCTCCAGCCCCTGCTGTTCTACTACCCAAAGTCGTCTGTCTGCTCTCCCACGTCCCAGAACTCACACAAACCATATTTCCTTTCCCTGCAGTGCCTGGAATTGTGAAACACTTTTTACCTATTTTTTTAAAGTGAACACGCAGCTTCTGGTGGCTTTAACAGAGTTTCATACATGTAGTTCAGTTGCAGGGTTTACATGTCGCCGGAGAGGGTCGACCTGCTGGGGACCCTCAGCGGCTGCCTGCCCTAGCCCCTGATCGTGGGCCACCACATCCCTCTCCTTCCCCTAGGCTGTGACGGTGTCCGGCCAGTGAGTAGCATCTCTGTGATGGAGGCAGGCTGGGACGACTCGGATTAGGGACCCTGAAAGGCAGAAACATGATATCCCATGCCTGCTACTCAAAACCACATTTACCTGATGGACAAGGCTGACCCAGCAAAAGCAGGGAAACTCCTTCCTTGACGTTTTCTCTAAGGGGGCAAATCTACGGGTTGGGAGGCTGAGAAGAGCAGACAAGAGGCAGGAGAAGAGCGCGGTATGATCTGCGAAGGGTCTGCTGGTCCCCAAGTCTAGGGGTCTGGCTTTCCAGGGAACAGTGCTATGCTGTGTCCTCTTCCTGAGCAGGTAAGCCCAGGCACTTGGCTATGAACTCCAGCTCAGAACAAGATGACCCACAAGGGATTGTCTGTTTAGAGCGCTTCCCACCACGATGGCTGTCAGTAGCCTGTTGGAAAGGTGGTGGCGAGTATGAGGAACAAAAGTGCGAAGATCTCTCAGGGGTATGGGATGAAACTTCCCCAAGGAGCTGCGATTTGGAGCCCAGGACCCCGCCTGCAAGTCCTGTCGTGCTCCTGCTGAGGGAGGAAAGAGAGCAGGTCTGTAGCCGAGGAGGAGAAGGTCACTCCGGGCAGCCACCAGCCCACCCTGCGGCCCAGGCTGGGAAGTTAGCGGCAGCTCTGTGCCTAGGCCACACTTAGCCAAGCCCCTCCATCGCCCCCTTCCGCAGGCCTCCGCGTCTCCGGGGGCACAGTATGGACCGCACGTTCTGGATCCCAGCCCCTGCATCCCGAGGACACAGGTCTGGGGCGCAGGGTTCCACCGTAGGTGGTCCTCAGATAGCACCTGCAGACACGCAGGCTGGCGGGCCCAGGCGGCCCAGCTAAGGGCCGAGGCAGTGCTCCTTCCCCTCCGGGAGGCTCTGCGGGACCACGCAGACAGACAGGAAGAGCTGTAGACGCAGTGGAGTGTCTGCATGTCAGCAAGGCACTTCCCAAGGCTCAGCACACTTCACCACACACACCCAAGCCAGATGAGCATCCCAAATGAGCCCAGCCGTCGGAGGAGATGAGCAGCCCAGATGATGTCCCGCCAGAGGGACCGATGTAAACTGTGCTCTCCGCAAATCCAACTGCTGAAGTAGATGCTGACGGGGGTGGGCTCAGAGGAGAGCATTTAAGAGAGAGAGAGAGAAAAAAAAAAGAAAAAAGGAAGAAAGAGAAAGAAAAGAAAGAAAGAAAAAAGGAAGGAAGGAAGGAAGAGAGGGAGGGAGGAAGGGAGGGAGAGAGAAAGAAGAAAGAAAAAGGAAAAAGGCTACAGGTTTTAAATTGGCTATAAACTTGGTATCAGTGTAGACATTCAAAAATACTTGTGACGTTGACATTGATAGTTTTATTTATTTTTAAAACAATTCTATAACATCATGACAGACACCGTTCTAAGCACTTAACAAATATTTACTCTTTTAGTCCTTGTAATAATTCTATGAAAGAGCTATTAGTATTAACCCTGTTTTACAGATGGAAAAACTGAAGCACAGAGATGTTTCTTAACTTGCCCGAAGTCACACAGCTATTAAGAAACAGAGCCAGAATTTGAACCTAGTCATAAGGGATCCACAGTGGGGAATGTGTGAGCCTGCCCTCTCCTGGGGGGATTAGATTTCCGATCCTGTGTCACACCCACGAGGGCCAGGTGGGCGGCCACCCACAGGCACAGAGAGAGGAGACAGATGCAGCGTATGCCTTGGTGATTTTGTTCAGATTCTTGACACTTTGAGAGCAACGACTCTGAGCACCCACCCAGGTCTAGAGCAAGGACTGCAGAGGAAGCAAATTGTCAGCATGATCATGGCTATCATTCGAATTCATCTTCCAGGGACAGACAGACACGTAAGTATGTCGCAGACGGAGCCAAGGGGCTGGAGCCGGGGCAGCAAGCAGGACACGGGACGCTGAGGAGGGGACGGGGCTCTAAAGAGAGAGGTGAGACTGTCAAAGACGAATTTCACCTGCCATTTGACCAGAGCTTGCCCCCGCCCCCCGCCTGCCCCGCCAGAGACACATCAAGCTCAACCCCACTCTGAGAACAAAAGATTGTGGCATTTAATGGACTCACTTGTTCAGGATTTATTAACGGTCAATTATTTATAGAGCACCGAATAATGGTCTGGCACTGAGTTGGGTAGTGGGGTACAGATGATGTCCCTACCCTGATGGCACAGTGTCCAGCACATTGGAAAGGTCACGAACCCCAGGGGCACTGTTACATGCAAGCTGGGGGACCACGGGCAAAGTACTGAACCTCTCTGAGCAGCTTTGCCTCATCTATAAAATGAGAATTCCTACCTCTTAGAATTGTTTGAAATTGAAAAGAGCCCTAGTATCGGGCATGTGATTAAAACAGGGTGAGTACTTAACATTAGTCAAGGTTCTTTGCTGCAAGCAACCAAAGATTCTGATTCTGATGGATTAAAACCCAAACAGGATTTTGTTAAAAAGATATTGGGTAGTTCACACAATCCTGGGAAGTGTGGAGAGCCAGGCTGTAGACCAGGCTTCCAAAAGCAATGCCTGTCAGAGCACCGCAGAGCTGGTCTGCTGAGCAAGCCCCCGCTGCCCACTCTCCCCCAGCAATGCCACGTCTGGGTCGGGCGCTTGACCTTCCCACCTGTTACCACCTACCCACCCCATCCCCACCTCCAAAAGAAAGCCAGTACTTCTACCACTATCCTTGTCAGACAAAAAATGGGTTCCGGGCAGAACCTCTCTCCTCGGGTTGTTCTCATCTGCAAAGTCTCACACCCGTGAGTCTGGTCGGAGGGGCCTGGGCCTCCCCTGTGCCCTGTGGGCAGCTGCAAAGACCTCTGGGGAGGGCAGTTCTCAGGTGTCAGCGTGAGGGAGGTGGGACTAAGGCTGGAATGTCCTCCAATAGGAGCAAGGATGTCCCACAAGTGCTGGGCGGCCCGAATGTGACAAATGTCCGCTGGAGTCCCGTGCCCAGGCTGTTCCCTAAATACACACCCAGCCTCTTGCCAGTCCTGCAAATTTCTGGTGGAGGTGCCCCAGACTTGTGCAAACCTCCCTGCCTCCACCGTGCAGCCCTGACACACCACTGAGGTCCTCGGTATGCTTCTGTCCACGCGTGACCCACCCCCGTCTTCCAGCGCAAGGGAGCGTCTCAGGCAAAAGGTTTGAGGAGGCCTGCCGACCCTGAGGCTCCTGGGAAAGCTCCAGGGAGCGGTTGGGGACCTGGCAGGGAAGGGCACAAAACGGGCTAAGGCTGCCACCAAGTGGCCATCTTGAGAACCACAGGAGGACCACGCCTTCCCTCCGACCCAGTCGCACAGACCGAAAGCCAGGGACCTCCACCAGAACCTGGGAAATGAGAGCTTCTTCCCCACTCTGCTCCTGAATTGGGTTGTCTAATCTGCTCCGAGCTCCAAAGGAGATAATGATATCTAACATTCGTTTGGTACCCTGCAGTGTACAAAATGCTTTCACGCAGTAATGATAATTACATGACAATATTATTGTTGTAGCAACTATCATTAATCGAGGGCTTACTATGTGCCAGAAACTTCAAAATCTCAACCCTTAATCCTTACAATAAAGCTGTAGTGAACAAATGTATCTGCCCAGCAAGTATTCATTTTCCTTTCTGCTCTCAACGGCACCTCCATCTTTGGGAGGGGAATTCCCCTTCTACTCCCAGGACTTTTATTGAAACTACTGGCAAAAAGCAGCTCTATTCTCACTGAACCCACGAGAAGGGAAGTCTTCAGGTGCCACCCTGGGGGGCAAGACTGTCTAAGATTGAAGCCAACACACGAGAAGCAGGACAAATCTTAGCGGCACTTGAGACTCCTAGATTCAGCTATGCCTGAAAGAGTCTCTGGACTTTTCTATTCCATGAACCAATGTATTTCCCTTTACTTAAGTCTATTTGGGTGGGAGGGTTTGTTTGTTTGTTTTTTACTCAAACTCAAAGGAATTTTATTAATTCTTATTTCATAAAATAAATTAGCATGTGGAAAGCAGGGTGTTCTAAGCCACAGATCCAAAAATAGGAATTGTATAAGTCTAAGGTGGGGAACATTTATTCCACACCAGGCGCCACTCCCCATTGTCCGTGCTGAAGACAGACAAGAGCCATGCTGTCCCGAGATAGCTTGGGAGTGGAGAATGCCACAGTGAATAGATTGGACAACAGCAACTAGCAATGAGCACCACGCATCGAATGAAATGGCCACTTTAGGTTAGGTGGTCAGGGATGGCGATGTGCCTTGTCGACGTGGTTACACCGGGGACAGCATTTCTCAGAACTCCCTTCCTTGGACGGTTCCAACCAGAGTTGGCCAAAAGAAGAGTTCGTGTGATGGTCGAAGGCAGAAGGGATGCCGTGTGCATTACTTTCTCACGGACCTTGTGCAGTCCTGTGCACTGATGGACAAATGCCCAGGGCCTCAGTGAGTTCCGGTACATCTCCTCCCAACTCCACTCAAGGGCAGCTGCCCATTAGCATCCTTCCGATCAGCCACAGCCTCGGGCCGCCCACCACCAGTGGATACACAGACCTAGCAGCCTCCCACGGACAACTCCTTCGCAGCCCCACAAAGGTGGTGGCTCAGGGCGGGAGGGAGTACCAGCAATGGAAAGGGAACAGGTTCAAGACCTGCTTTGGAGCTAGACTTGGTAGGACTTGCTGGTGGGTAAGAGGAAGGGTTTGACACAAAGGGGTTTTTGCCTTAAGCAAGAGGGCGGATGTCTGGGGCCATTTTCTGAGAGAGGAAGAAGCATATTGAGGGTTGGAAACAAGGGTTCTATGTTGGACATTGGGGGTAGACTGGAAAAAAATAGCCATATTTTATTGCATTGAAAAAAAATGGCCGCAAAAAAATAGCCACAGCTCCTCCCAGTCATAATCATAAACTTACATAAAAGCGGTGAGTATAGTACAAAGAACTTTCTTTTTACTGAACCATCTGTTTCTGGCCCGATGTCCCATGATCTGCAAATATTTTACTATTTCATATAATCAAGGACCTTCCCTCCCCTACCTAACCACAATCAAAGTCAAAATCAAGAAATTAACACTGATACAACACTATTATTCAATCTGTGGTCCTTATTCAAATTTCTCCAGTTGTTTCACTAATGATCTTTAAAGCGAAAAGAAAATCATTTTTGTGTGCCCACCATTTACTCCAGGAATCCACATTTCATTTAGCTTCATGATGACCCTTGTCTTTTTCAATCCAGAAGATCTATCCTTTATTATGCACCATGACCATCTTTTCGAAGGGTACAGGCCATTTCTTTTCTAAGATGTCCCTTGATTTTGGTTTGTTTGAAATTTTCTTACAAGTCAAGTCTGGCAATGCCTCTTTGATTAGGGATATCACAGAGGTGGTAATGGGTTTTTCTCACCACATCCTGTAAGGTGGCACACAATTTCCATTCCCCTGTATCTGAGGATGTCCACTCTGATCACTTAATTAAGGTGATGTCTGCCAAGCCTCTCCACTGTAAAGTTCCTCTTTTCCCCTTTGTAGTTAATAAGCATTTGTCCATTGTTGTAGTAAATATCATTAATTGAGGGCTCTGTATGCAGGGAGGTTTTTAAATTTGTAAATATCCCATGCCTAGCAAACTTTCGATTGAGTTATCCTTTATTTGTAACTGTGTAAACTAATCGTTTTCTATTTCATTCAGTGGGTTGTTACTCTCATTATTTATCTTGATGCTCAAATTGTCCTTTGTCTAGACACTCAGTGAGAACCCATTCAAGCTGGCTTCTGTATCTTTCGCACATGACCCCATGGTTTTTGAGTACCTCGTTGCTTGTTGGCATGAGATGTACCACGACCATCTCGCACCTTGTCCACCTCAGCGGTGCAAGTGGCTGAGAAGGGCGTGTTGCATTTAGTCTGTCTCCTGAGGCTCCTCTAGTCAGTGTTTCCTTGATTTCCATGACCTTGACCCTTTTGAAGAATACTGATTGTGTATTCTGGAGAATGTCCCTGAATCTGGGTTGTCTGGCGTTTGCTTGTGGCTAGATCTGGGTTATGGACTGAGAGGAGAGAATGTCACAGAGACGAAGTGCCCTTGCCCTTGTCATCGTATCATATCATGGATGCACGACATCAACATGACTTGTCACTGGTCAGGTTGACCTTGGTCACTTGGATAAGGAGGTGTCTGTCGGTTTCTCAACTGTGAAGTGACTATTTCCCTTTCCATATGCTGTTCTTGAGAAGTTAATCACTGAGTCCAATGAAACACACAGGGGAGAGAAACTGACTTCTCCCTGGAGCTGTAGTATGTAATTATTTGGAATTCTTCTATAATGAAAATTTGTAGGACAGGAATTTTCTACTTTATTTTTGCTATGAGCCCACCAGTAGTCAAGTGAAGCCTCTGGATCTCTTCTCAGAATAGCATTTTACAATTTAATGTATTTATTTAAAAAAAAAAAAACCCATAGGATTACAAAGGAAAACAATGATATTGAAATACAATTATCAAAATATTTTATAAACAAATGTGTGATGTGGTAATAAATGTGTTTGTTTATTAACACATTCAAACACACGTTCTAAGTCGCATGTCTAGTAACTACTGTAATTTCCAAGTGTTGCTGAGTATAAAAAATATCGCAGCTCATGTTAACACTACTATGGTTTGTTGCCTGCATTCATGATGGGATGGAAGGAGTGCTACCTCAGTGACAAGTTTATACAAATAAAGGGTTTTTTTTCCCAAACAAGTTCATAGACTCCCTCAATGCTATCCACACACCCCCTGGGAGAGTCCCTGGACCCCAGGTTAAGAACCTCTGATCTAGAGGGATCTAAGATAGTAGAGATGTTCTCAGAATGCAAAGGAAACAGAAAGTGCCAGCACAGTGGTGAGAAGTAAAATGATGAAAGACATTCAAAACAATCCACGTTTCACAGATTTCCTTATCAGACCATTTATCATCTTTTTTTTCTTCCCAGTGAGCTCTTACTCCCAACGTGGGGCTCAAACTTCTGACCTGAGATCAAGAGTCCTATGCTCTACCCCCTGAGCCAGCCAGATGCCCCTATCATCTTTTAGAGTGAAAAAAAAAAAAAAGCAACCCTCAGTGCTGGTGAGGATGCTGTGAAATTGGCATTTCTATACACTTCTGGTTACAGGGCTAATGTGTACAAATGTGTGCAACCGCACTGAAAGGCAATTCAAAAATATCCACAGCCATAAAAAGTTCAAACTCTTGATTGAGAAACCCAGTTCTGAAAAGCCACCCTAAGAAATTAATCCTAGATATATAAAAAGTTCTTTTTAGAGAGGCTTGTGGCAGCAATATTTACATCAGCAAAAAAAAAAAAAAAATGATTAGCAGCAACTAAAGATCTAAAAGGCGGGCAAGGAGTCAGGTGCAGCACAGTGCATGGACGCATGGAAGGCAATGCAGGGATTAAATGAGCATTACTCAAACAATGCAGCGGGCTGGCACAGACTTATGAGAAGCAAGAGATGTAGGGACCCCCTCCGAGCCTCAGCTGTCTTGTCTATTAAAAGAGGGATAATAATACCATCTCCTAAGATTGCTATATGGCTTATAAGATGACATTTAAAGACTCTAGTAAAGAGCCTGGGACATCATGGTGCTCGGAATGGATCATCTATTATCATTACGATGATACCGTGCTCTACAATAAAGTAAAACAAAAAGTCAAATATAAGCATGGTTACGTCATTGCAAAAAAATGCAGAAAAAAGGCAGAGAGGCAATACATCAAAATGCTAATAGTGATAGTGTCAGGGTAAAGAGGTCAGGCATAATTTTCTGTTTTTCTCTATTTTCTAAGTTTCTAGGGTAGGCTTTTAGTACACTATCTACCCGTTAATACAAAGAGAAGCAAAGGCATGTGCTAGAAATACATATCCCCCTCTTCCCTAACAGTTGAGATGAAGCCCGTATTAAGACAGTAAGTGACCCTAAGTCCTACATTTCTCCGTGTGCCCTCTTCTCCCCGAAACCTTGGAGGCAAAGGAAATCCCGCTGTCCAAAGCTGACGTCTCTTTATGTTTTCTCAGGGGCACGACTCACCCCCAGACGAAGCGCCCCGCGTAAACAATGAATAAATGCAAACATTCACTAGAGCCTAGACGGTCGCCATCATTTAATTCGCCACCCAGAGAAGGAAACTCAGCAGTGGGAGCATCAATAGAAGGAGCCTAGCCAAGGCCATGACACATAGGAGGTGCTCAGCAAACATTAAATAAATGCCTGGCCGCTGGGTTAAGTGGTGGGGTCCCTGACTTTCTCGGCCTCCGTGGTTGTCCCAGCAAAGCCAGTCTGCCCACACGGTGGCAGTGCTGCTTCACGCTAGGCAGAGCGGGGAGGACCCCGGTTCCCCTGGTGCTAAGTGCCTGACACCCCTTCCCTTTCCAGGCGGAGGAGTCACCCTGTTTTTGTTGGAGTAGGCGACACGGCCCTCTGGCTGTAGGAGAGATGCCCCCCTCACGTCTGGACGGTGGGACCAGCCTGTGGAGCAGACAGAGCCTCCTGCAGGGAGGTGTGAAGGCACATCCGGGAGGCAGGGCTAGGGCCGGAGGCTCCCAGGAGGGCCGCGGACCCCAGGAGTTGAAGACAGAGCTCCCCGGGAAGGGTGATCCTCGGGGCAGTGCGGTGAGATGGGGGGAGTGAGCTGGGGGCATCTCAGACCAGGGTTCACATCTTGGCTTGCGTTCTGGCGAGTCCCACCTCCCTGGCTGCGTTTCCTCATCTGTGAAATGGGAGTAAGACCGACCTTGCCGGGCTGCCGAGAGACTGAGTCCGCTGATGCAACGAAAGGATCGAGCGCGACGCCTGGCGCGCGGCCCCTCAGCGAGGCCCGTCACCGTCCCGAGGCTGCCGCCGCTGTTGTTGTTAATAACTGTGGCGTCATTAATTACACACAGACACCCCGGGCAAGACTCTCGCCCTCTGTGGACACACAGACGAAATCTGTGACTAGATCTTGAAATCATTTCTTCATCCATATTCAGGTAGGCACTGAAAGAGAAAAGGGTAAGACCAAGGAGCAAAAACGTTAGCTAGTCTTTTCTTTTTAATGAAAGGACATATGTGTGGGGGGAAATATCAAATGTGATTTCTGAATTCCCTTCAAGGAGAGAAGAAACGGTGCCGAATTCCATCAGCTTCCTCCCCTGCTAAATCCTGAGGCCAAAGCTACCGAAAGAACGGTGGTCCCGGCATCTACATGAGGGGTTCTGTGCAACAGGACACCTCCACAGTGCGGCTCCTGGCTCCGGGCTGACCTCGTCTGCACCCTCTACTTCCAGCAGGCGAACGCACGATCCCTTTACTCTGCGTGAGGCTGTCCTCGGGGGGAGGGGGAATTTTTTTTTCTTATCTCTCCTGAGCTTATAAAGTATGATTGATGAGAAAAAGCAAAGAGCTAGAATCGTTTACACAAAAGGAAAAGCAGAGAAAAGAGACAACTTATAATAATCTCCAAGTCTCTGATACACTGTATGGTGGAAGGTGGCCAAATGTTCTCCAGTTTTTATGAGGACATAAAGAAAAAGTAAAACTTGTGTACCACATAAGGGACTTAGGGTGGGTGGAAGTAGCCATTGGGAAAGTATGAGTCATGAAGGTTCTCTAGGAGGAATAAATTTGAAATGTGACTCACACACAGTTTAAACATCTCTTCTCCTCTGCATGTTTGGACGTGTATGAAAATGCAGACGCTGACGCTTAAAACGTAAGTCACAACGATCACACTCATGCACACTCATGTCCACGGTCCCTAGATTTTGTCACTGTAGCAAGTGAACTGCAAGAGTCTGAGTGGCTGTATTAGACATGAAAGGCTGTGTCACGCTGCCTAACAAACAAGTCCAAAATTTTTGTGGATTAAAACAAAAAGGTCTACTGCTCACTCCTGCTACATGTCCGTCGGAGGTAGATAGTCAGCTCTGGTCCATGTCTCCTCACCCAGACTCATGCGGATACGCTGCCACTACCAGGGGGCTGGGGCAGGGGAAGGGTAGTGAGTCACACACTGGCTCTTAAAGGCTTCTGCCTCCTTCGCTTCTTCCCACACAGCACTGAACAAGGCAAATCACCTGGTCACAGGGAAGTGAGATCCTACCGTGTGCCTGGGAGAAGGAATACTGGCATCTTTGCAGACAGCCCAGTGACTACCCAGGGCTTACTAAGACCTCTGACATTTTAAAGTGATCAATCTGTCGAGTAGATTTACCCTAAAACATATTTTGTGACTGTAACAATGTTTGTCCTCCAAAATGGACCTCTCTGGGAAGGCTGATGCAGAGAAACTAAATACTCATTCCTTCCCCAATCTGGAATAACTTAGATTGGAGCCTTTCTCCAATCTTCCTCCACACAGAGCAAGAAATTAACTCATTTATTAGGCAAATCTAAATTTAGCTCCAACTAAGTGCTGGGTTGCTGGGAACATTAAGACAAAATAAAACAAAACTCCTACTCCCAAGAGATCCACAGTCCAGTTACCCAGGTGGATCAGAGGGCTGGGGCTTGGAGCAAGGTCTTGGCTCCATAGAGATCCATGTAGGCGCTCGCCCTCTCCTTGACATCTCTCCTGCCCAGGTACTTTGCCCAGCTCTTGCCTGGGCTCCTCCTTGCCTCCCACTCTTCCTATGGCTTCCCTCCTTGAGATCCTGTGCCATACCCATTTCTCTGGCTCATCTCTCACCACTCTTGCCTTAAACTTTTCTGTTTTCTCACCCATGGCACAATGCTTCCTGCCTCTAAATGTTTGCTCGGCCTAGAGCATTGCACACATGCTCAGCTTCCACGTGAACCATGTAAATTCCTATTCCTACGGGGCTTTCATTTCCCTTTCTTCCTCCTTCCTTCTTCCGTAAGCACTAGACCTTCACTCTGCCTATCACCCCGCTCTGTAATAATGTGTTTATGCATCTACCTTCCTCACTGCACTGTGAATTCACTGAGGACAGGGGCTGTGTCCCTGACTTGTGGGTAAAGCAAACACTCCAACAATGCTTGTTGATATTTCTGTGGCAGAGAATTAGGATGGGGTGATCAGTAAAAGACATTCAAAGATAAAAATATCCTGTATTAGGGTAGTATTCTGAGTATGTGGGGGGGGGTGTCAAATGGAAATAGGACTCCAGGGAGAAAAAAAAATAACTCCTAACTATAAAAATAACTTCTAACATAAAGAAAAGATTATTCATGTGCTAATCCATGTGACCCACAGTCCACAAAGAGGCATCACTGCAGAATCTCAGAACCCAGTCCTGCTGAATCCAAATCTGCAACTTAACAAGATCCCCAGGTAATTCTTATGCATGGTCCAGGTTCTGAAGCTCTGGTCTAATGCATATAAATCATAGCAGTAGTAATAACAGTTAATAACATTTCCTGATGCTCCATGCATTGTCTAGACACTCCTGTATTAACTCATGTGCCTCTCACAGCAGTCCTGTAAGATCGATACTACTTAACATCCTCATTTTTTTCAGGTGAGGAAACTAAGACATGGAGAGATTAAGTACCTTGACAAGGTCACACAGCTAGTAATAGTAGAAGTAGGGAAGAGAGAAAGCTCTCCAGCACTAGCTCAGTAAATGTGCATGGGAGGTGCTTAATATTTTAATAGATGCTAAGAAGTGGAGAGCTGAGATTTGAGCACATGCAGACTGGTTCTAGAGCCCCTGATCATTCAACGCATAATAAATATTTGTCATTTGTCAAGTGCACCCGGGGGGCTTTCCACAGCACCTGGCACACTGTAGACCGCCCACAACTGACACATGAATGTGTGAATGAATGGTGGTGGGCAGGCCCCTCCGGAGTCCAGGACAGGAGTGTGCTGAATAGGAAGTAAGTGATTTGGAATTAAGAATGTCAGGTGCAAAGTGACAAAAGGAGCCTGAGGTTGGAGACTATGCCTGTGTGTGCTCAAGAGCTCTCAGCCTCAGGGGAAAACAGGGTGATACTAATAGCAGTAACCTGTCACTGGTTCTTGTCTCCATCAGTTCCCACAGGCTCCACGGTCACTGTAAAGTAACCCGTGTCTTTCTGAGAATTTCCAGGGTGTGGCTGGTGAAGCCACTCTGCTCTGCCAGACACCTCCACTCTGCTACTTCTCAGGAGCCATCTCAGTCCCTGGGGACAGCTGCTGTGCCTATACTCCTGGGTCCCCCAGGTCCCACTGCCTCCTGCTGCAGCTGACAGCAGGACCCGACTGCAGCTGCCCCTGCTCAGCTGCCAAGAGAACACCGTGGCCCCTTTGTGCTCTCCTCCACTCGGGGCGTTCCCAAGCAGGAGTGATGTGTACCATTCTGGAGATCTCAGTCAAGCAGCCCCCTGCTCTCCAGCTCTAGCCCACAGGACAGAGTCCACAGACTGTACTCAACCAGTGTTGGATCTAGCCAGCCATGCCTGGACCCCTCTCCCTGCCTGGTAAATTTTAACCCCGGGGGCTCCTCAGCCCCAACCAAGCAGGCTTCTGAAACACACAAAGTTGCCAAGAAGTCCCAAGTGTTTCTGAACATCAGCTTAAGCTCAAGTTGGAACTTTCCCCAAACCTGCTTTTCTCCCCTTTTAACCCAGCACATAACACTGAACCTTTGTTTTAAAAAAACAGACTGGAATCTCTTTAAAACTGCGTGGATGTATTCAAAGTGTGCAGGTGTCCACCGTCTCATTCTGCTCCAAATCCTATGATTCCCTGGATAAAAACTACCATGTTCCTACTGACTAAATGCCTGGCACTTTAACCATAAACGTTACGTGCCATTACTTCAGTTTATAAATGAGGAAACTGAAGATCAGAGGGTTACATAACTCTCCGAAGGTCTCACATTTACCAATAAGCAAAACCGGATTCATACCCAAGCCTGTCCCTCCCAAGTACACTGAAGGCTGTCCCCTTTTTGGGCCGGGGATAGTAAGCTAATGGGAGTGATACCCCCTCCTTATTAGAAAGAGGCGAAAACCTGGCGCTGACTCAGGGGCCAGCGCGGGTCACTCGGAGCTTCTGCTCCCCACCCTTGGCCAGGGCCCCAGCTCCGCCAAGATCTAGCGGCGGCGCGCCAGCTCCAGAACCTGCGCTTCGGGGCCCCGCCCACTCCCAGCCCTAGCCCCGCCCCGATCCCTGGCCACGCCCCACCGTTGGTCACGCCCCCAGTCGGTCACTGCCCGCCCACAGCCGCCATTTCCTGTCCGGCCGTGGGCGTGTCAGGTCAGTGCGGCGGGGTGGCCCGGGGTCTGCCCTGGGATGTGGGCCTGATCTGGCCGTTAGCGCCGAGGAGAGGACGCTGGTGTGGGCCCCAGCAGATGGGACGGTATCGGCCGCGGGCTGGGTCCTCCGCTTTGGGCACGGGAACCGGTGGACGCTGCGGAGTGGTTGCCGGGCAACGGTGCCGTCGGCCCCGCCCCTCTGCGCCGGGCGGGGCGGGGAGTCCAGGCGAGCTGGTCGCGGGGCTCCGGCTGGCGCGCCGCGGGCCCCCGAGCTCGCATGAGTGCGTCTCCTGCCCCGCGGGGGTTCGGCGCGGGCCGCGCATCCTTCTACCCCTGCGCCTGGCCGGGCAAGTGCTGAGCCTTCCTTCTGCCCCGGCAAACTTGGGCAAGTCACCTCGCTTCGCTAGGCCTCAGGTCCGTGGGAGCCTTAATATGTTAGAGCTGGAAGGTACCCTGTCGCTCATTTAGTTAAGCCACACGTCCCGCCCCCGTTTTGTAGATAAGGGTGCCTCGCATTTACCACTCTGCGTGCCTGGTGCTTTCAGTTAACCCCCGGGGAGCCCTCTCGGTCCGTATTACCATTTCCATAGAATGAGGCGCGGAGAGGATGGTGACTTTAGCTGAGGTCACAGCTTGTAACTGGTAGAGTCTCAGAGTCAAATAACTCCCACCTCGTTTGTGGCAGGGTTCAAATTTCCAGTTAGAGGTGCTTACACGAGTGCACTACTACTAAACCTAGCCGTAAGTCAGAATAACCCCCGAGAGAGTTTTAAAACTGTCCTTTCCCGGGCACCCTGGCAGGTTGACCGAGAAGCTTTGGCGCTAAAGCTGAGGAGTCTGTGTATTTAACGAGTTTTCGGATGGTTTTTATGGCCTGTGGGTGAACTTCGGGAACCCCTGGGTATACAGTGAGGCCTGTTTACTCACAAACCACGGAGAAGTAATAAACCTGAAGCACCTGGAGAGGAGAAGAGATGCTGGTGCACAGTGCCATCAAGTTCTGATCCCTGCAGTCAGTGTTTAGCTCCTCTTCACTCCTCAGATTAAACAAGTTTGAACAGTTAAATGCAAATTCTCCGGCTCCTGGTGACCAGTCACACAGCCAGATCCGGGCTTCTGGCCGGGCGGGCCTATCGTGATCAAAGTCAAGCGTTCGTGTCCTCCTCCATTCCTGCCAGCCTGTCAGCTTCTGTCCTCCTGGCCTCCTTCACTCCAGGTCCCTGAATCACAGCGGTGGATGTTGGCTTTGGAGGAACATTTTGCAGAGCAGTTCTCCCAGTGAAGGGAGGGCTCACGGCTTCCAGAAGTATCACCACAAATAATGAGTATCTCTTGGCCTTAATAGCAGTCAGAGTGACATAGATCACCCTGCTGTTATTCGTGACATTTATGAACACAAATCCATCTTAAAAATAATCACTTGGCTCTTAGTTTTAGAAGGCTAATGAGCCTGACAAATTCTGCTTAGTGTTTTATTATTATTAATTTTCATCACTTATGCTGCCTCCCCCAGGTATTCTGGTTGACAATGGCTGACGATCACGAGAAAGATTTGCAGAAATTTCTTAAAAATGTGGATGAAATCAGTAAGTACCAGTAAATCATAAACAAATTAAATTCTACGCTTACGAGGTGGAGTGACTGGAGAGAAATGATCACTCTAAGTTAGTTCCTGGGCTGCCTGATAGGTTTATGACTCTAAGAGAAAATGTAATTGAAATTAAACAGAAAGGGTATTGAGAAGCAAGTAATATTAGAGCCTGGGGTGGTATTTTGTGGCTGCTAATTGGTATCGGGGAAGCCGTTAACATTCTGGTTGGAATTGAGGCTGACGGCTCTCCTCCATATTTTATCCCCTTCCATGTAGAATTCACGTCGAAGGAGCCTAGCTGTTCCCTTCGAGATCATTTAGGAACCTCGCTGATCAGCGTGGAATCCCTCTTGTTTTAGGGCAGAGCCATTTCTGATTTTGAGCTGCAGAGGCAAAATCAAATGGCCTTCCCTCAGGGTCTGTCTAATTACATGGACGGTTCATGGTTGTCATAATCCTGTCTCTCCGCCTCTAGGCAGGAAGACCCCTCCTTCCCCAGCTCAGACAGGTGGGATCTCAAAGGATATCCTCTGATCCCACAAATCCCATTCAAGAGATTCCAAAGCAGCTGCTTTCCTATTCAGACTTCAGGGAGCTTGTGTGGTGATGGAAACAAGCAAACCAACAATCAAACCAATCTTACATATCAAATAGAAATATGTTGAAATTGCTCCTTCCAGCAGGCTGTGTGGGTCCAAAGAATTAAAATGGTTTTAAAAATAGTTGGGGTCACTTGATACAAAACACATCCACAATCTGTTCCCTGTGTCCATCCACGCCCCCCCCCCCCCGCCCATCCCTGAATGTTATTCTGCAGACTTCTGGCTTTGGCCAGCCTGCCGCTCACCTTCCTCTGCAGGTGGTCTAGTCCAGGCACATGATTTTTCCTACAGCCTGTTTACTCACCACCCCCACATCCCTGTTGGCCGCCCAGCCTTCTCTGCTGAGCCTCAGACCCTGGCAGCTGTCTATCCATTGTACCCCACAGACACCGCAAACTCCGTGGGTCCAAAAGCCAGTTGATCATTGCTCTACCCCGTCCTCCTCCTCCCCAGTAAAACCTGCTTCTCCCACCTTCCCCTTCATGCTAGTCTCGCCGGGTGGCACCACGGGTTGGAAGTTTTCAAGTCACCCTGGACTCCTGCCAGCTCTCAGCCTACATTCAATCAGCCGTCAAGTTTAGCTCTTTCTCCCGCTCGGTCCTCCCCGCCCCTCCCTTTGTTCTGGTTCTCTGACCCAGACTATTTCAACAACCCCCTGATTGTTGTTCCTGCCTCCAGGCTTACGCTCCCCACAGAGTAATGTATCTAAAATGCAAATCTGACCCAGACACTTCTCTGCTTGGATCCTCTCCGCAGCCACAATAAACTTCAAGCTCTCCTCAGGACTTAAGTCCTCCCCTGACCTTGTCCTTACCTCTCGCCTCTCCCTACCTCACACTCGAGCGAATGGCAGCAGACTGCTTCTAGTTCCCCACACGTCCCCCATGGTTCACGCTCTGCACGTTGCCGTTGTTGTTCCCTCTGCCTCCCCATCTTTCTTTACCTGGCTCACTTTCATTCTGGCTCAAAGTTCCTTTGGGTGCCGTATATACCAGTCCTGGCCCATAGAACTCTCTGTGGTGCTGGAAATGCCCTACAGTCTACACTGGCCACTGTGGCCGCCGGTAACTGCACACAGCCGTGAGCCTTTGAAAGGTGGCTGGTGCTACCCAGGAACTGAGTTTCTAATTGCATTTCATTAATAATTAGTTTAAATTCACGTAGCCACGCGTATAGGTTCTAGGTACTCATTTCCTGGGCTCTGGCTATGTACCTAGTTGTGCTAGGCTCTGGAGACCACAGTAACGATAACCAAGAATTAGCTTTCCTCCTGGTGTCTACAGCCCGGTGCAGAGAGCCGATGAGAAACAAGTAATCTCCAGTGTGACATGTGATACGAAGAGAGATTGGCAAAGTACAAGAGACACTAACTCAGGTTACAAGTTGTGTTAGTCTGATTGGGCTGCTGTAACAACATACCACTAAGCAGCAGCAGTTTCCTTTGACGGTTCTGGAAGTGCAAGATCCGGGCGTGGGCGGGTTTGGTTTCTCCCGAGGCCTTTCCTCTTGGCTTGGAGACCCACTGCCTTCCCACTGTGTCCTCACGTGGTCTTTGCTCTGCGTGTACACGTCCCTGGGGTCTCTTGCTCTCCTTATAAGGACAACAGTCCAGTTGGTTTAGGGTCCCACCCCGATGACTTCATTTAACCTTACTTATGCCTTTAAAGGCTCTCTGCCAGGACAGTCACACTGGGGGGCTAGGGCGTCAGCGTGTGAATGGGGTGGGGACCACACTACAGTCCTTTACAGGAGTTGTTTAAGGCTTCCCTGAAATATGAGATTTAAGCAAAAAATCTGAAGTGTGAGTAGGAGTTGGGCACTGGGGGGAGGGCAAGGGAAGATTCTAAGTGGGGAGAAAGTAGGTAGGAAAGCTGGGAGTTAGAGAACATGGTGCTTTTAAGAACCTGGAAGCATAAAAAGCTCTGTGTGGCTGGAGAGAAGAGATCACAGAGAGAAGGGTCCCATCTGAGTCAAGAAAGGCTGGATCAGGGAAGACCTTGGAAGCCACAATGAGGAATTCATGTCTACCCTGCAAGCAGTTGGAGGGTTGACTCAGCACAGGGACATGATCAGATTTATACCTTAGAAAAGTCGCTCTGACCACGGCATGGATGTCGAGACGAGGACATGGAGGGGATAAGAGAACAGATGCTGGGAGCCCCATCAGGAGGCCGTTCCGGCGCTCCAGGGAAAAGAGACAGGCTGGGTTTAGAGCTGTAGCAGCAGAAATGGGCACGAGTAAATGGACTTGAGATATATTTAGGATTTACTTGGCAAGATTTAGGGTTTGATGGCTGTGAGGACAGAGGGAGAACGAAGACTCAAGAATGAGTCCTGAAAGTTTGGGGTCGAATGCCCAAACTTGGCAGTGGTTTGACCATCTGCTGAGAGAGGGGCCATTTGGGGGAGGAACAGTCTCAGGGGAAAGAAAATGGGCAGGGCAGGATTGGCGAGCAAGACATCACAGTGAAGATGTTCAGAGGGCAGTTGGCTTTGCAAGTCCGAGCCTAGGAGAGAATAGGGCTGGGGATGTCCGTTTAGGAGGCCCTGGGATATAAATGGGATTTAGAACCATGGGAGAGAACAGGACTACCTGGGGGAATGGTCCAGAAAAAGAACAGACGGCTCAGGCACAACCTTGAGACTCACACCGTCAAGAAGGTAGGTAGGACAGGGAGAGCAGGAACAAGCAAAGGAGACCAAAAGCAATGGCCAGAGAGGTAGGGGGGCGACCACCAGTTTGTCCTGTGTCCTTGAGAGTCTGGTTTTTTGTTTGTCTCCTTTTTTCTTTGTTCATTTTGTTTCTTAAATTCCACATGAGCGAAGTCATATGGTATTTGTCTTTCTCTGACTGGTTTCGCTTAGCATTATATACTCTAGCTCCATCCATGCTTTTGCAAATGGCGAGATCTCATTCTTTTTTATGGCTGAGTGATATTCCATACCAGGCTATTGTAGATAAGGCTGCAAGAAACACAAGGCTGCATATATCTTTTCAAATTAGGGTTTTTGTTTTCTTTGGGGAAATACCCAATAGTAGAATTACTGGATCATATGGTAATTCTAGTTTTAATTTTTTGAAGAGCCTCCAAACTGTTTTCCACAGTGGCTGCACCAGTTTGCATTCCCAGCGACACTGCACGAGGCGCTCCTTTGGTTGGAGGCAGTTTTTTAAAGTCCGCGGGAGAAGGATAGGATGACTTGTTTGGGTGTGATACTGTGATTTATAGTAAGAAATAAATATTTGTTCTTTGTCCCTGTGCCTGGCAAAGAGCTCCCCAAACCCTTGGAACTTCTAAGTGATCAGACAGATAAAGGCATCTTTATATTCATAACAAACCCCTTTCAATCATACCTGAGCTTATGTTAATGAGTGACTTTTGGAACCTGAAGATGGGGGCTGGTTGCCAGGGAACCAACCCTGTGATAAAGTTTCAACCCCCTGGGAACGGGAGAGGGGCCGGAAGTTGAATTGATCGCCAATGGCCAATAATTTTTTTAAATCAGACCTGTGTAATGATGCTTCCCTAAAACCGCAAAAGGACCAGGATCAGAGAGCTTCCAAGTTGGAGGTTTTGGCAGAGGGGTGCACTCAGAGAGCCTGGAAGCAACGCGCCCCCTTCCCACATACCATGCCCTATACATCCCTTCCATTTGGCTCTTCCTGAGTTATATCCTCTTATAATACACTGATGATCTACTAAGTAAAATGTTTCTCTGAGTTCTGTGAGCCACTCTAGCAAATTAATCAAAACAGAGAAGGAGGAGGTTGGAGGACCCTCTGATTTAGCCATGAAGTCAGAGGCGCAGGTGACAACCTGGACTAGCATGTGAAGTGGGGGGTGGGGAGTGGGCAGTCTCGTAGGACTCAGCCCTTAACTTGTGGGATCTGACACTCTCTCAGGTCGATGGTGTCAGAATTGTGTTGAACTGTGGGACACCCAGGGGGTGTCAGAATTGCAGGGTGGTGTGGGGGAAAAACACGCATTAGAATTGGTGTCTGAATCATACGAGGCTAACAGGATTGCCGGGTACCATTGACCAGCCAGTTGAGTTACGACCAGTTCTCCCTGGTGTGCATGTATCTTTATCAGTCCTCCACATCTGTCACAAAGGCCTAGAGAAGTGGGGAGTTGGGTTTGGAGTTGGAGTTTTGTGTGGCAGGTGGGGTGGGAGGGCAAGAGGGTTCAGCACGTAGACAGGACGGATCATGGGATCTAAGCTGAGCAGGCAGTGAAGTGAAGACAGGATAGCTTTAAGGGCTGTTTTGTGACCTCAGGGTGGCCTAAACGTACCTGTTTTCCTCCCACACAAGATTGGAAGCTCTTCAAAAATCAGTATCTCTTTTATTCATCCTTGTTATCTATAGCATTCTGCATAATATCTAACTCATAATAAGCTCTCCATAAATTGTTGCTGGATTAAATAAGTAGCTTGAAACTATGATTTGAAGGCCACAGTAAAATTCTCCTGCAGCTTTTTCCAGGCAAAACAAATCCTGTTTTTTTTTTTCTCATTGGTTCTAATAGCTTTAACTTTTGCTTTCCATTCAGAACCTTCTTTAAGAATAGGGAAGAGAGGGGTGCCTGGGTGGTTCAGTCGGTTGACCATCTGCCTTCCGCTCAGGTCATGATCTCAAAGTCCCAGGACTGAATCCCACATCAGGCTCCCTGCTCAGCGGGGAGTCTGCTTCTCCCTCTGCCCCTCACCCCACTCTCGTGCTCTCTCTCTCTCACTCTCTTTCTCTCTCAAATAAATAAATAAAATCTTTTAAAAAAAAAAAAAGAATAGGGAAGAGATAATCTAAGGAATGGGAAAAACTCTTTGCAAACCTTGTATCTGATAAAGGGTTAATATCCAAAATATACGAAGAACTCATACAACTCAATACAAAGAAACAAAACAAAACAAAAAACACCAGGTTACCTGATGAAAAAATGGGCGAAGGACCCAAATAGACAGTTCTCCAAAGAAAATAACATGAAAAGCCCACAGTACATGAAAAGATGTTCACCATCATTAGTCATTAGGGAAATGCAAATTAAAACCACACTGAGACCTCACCCTGGCCATCATCAGAAAGACAAGAGACAACAGATGCTGGGGAGGGTGTAGGGAAAAGGGAGCCCTGTGCATGGTGGGGGGGGAATGCAAATGGGTGCAGCCACTGTGGAAAACCGTGTGGAGGTTCCTCCAAAAATTAGAAATAGAGCTACCCTACAATCCAGTAATTCCACTTCTGGGAGTATATCCGAAGGAAATGGAAACACTATCTGGAAAAGGATATCTGCACCCCCAGGGTCATAGCAACATTATTTACAGTAGCCGAGACATGAAAACACTTAAGTGTCCATCTATGAATGAACACGTAATGAAGTTGTGGTGCATATAAACAATGGAATATCATTCATTCATAAAAAATGGAGAAATCCTACCATTTGTGACAACATGGATGGACCTCGAAAGCATTGTGCTAAGTGAAATAAGTCAGAGAAGACAAATACTTATATGATCTCATTTATATGTGGAATCTAAAAAAAATTCATAAAGAAATCAGACTTGTGTGGTTACCAGAGGCTGAAGGTGGGGCAGGGGCAATTGGAGGGAGGTGGTCAAAAGGCACAAAGGTCGTTATAAGTAAGTACCGGGGATGGGATGCACAACCCAATGACTACAGCTGATGCTGCTGTAGGATAGACAGGAAAGTTGTCAAAAAAGTAAATCCTGAGAGTTCTCATCACAAGGGGAGAACTTTTTCCCTTTTTTTTTTTCCTTTTAATCCTATCTATAAGAAAAGATGGATGTTAGCTGAACCTATTGTAATCATTTCACAACACATGTAAATCAGACCATCACGCAGTATGCCTAAAACTTAGACGGTGATGTGTCAGTTACCTCTCAATGAAACTGGAGGGAAAACAAAGAAATGGGGAGATGTTGGTCAAAGCGTATGAACTTCAGTTATAAAACGAGTACGTTCAGGGGATCTAATGTACAACATGGTGACTATAGTCAATACTGTATTTTATACTGGGGCTCCTGGGTGGTGTATTCATTTAAGCGTCCGGCTCTTGGTTTTTGGTCAGGTTGTGATCTCAGGGTCATGAGATCGAGACCTGTGTCAGGCTTCACAGCGCTCAGTCTGCTTAGGATTCTCTCTCTCTCTCCCCCCATAATCGCTCGCTCTCTAAAATAAATAAATCTTTACAAAATATTGTATTTTATACTTGAAAGTTAATAAGAGAATAGATCTTAAATATTCTCACCACATACACAAATATTGTGATTACATGAGGAGATGGATGAGCTAACTAACTTTATTGTGGGATCACTTCACAATAGACATGTGAATCAAATCATCACACTTGTGTGCCTTTAACTTACACAATGTTGTATGTCAATCATATCTCAACAAAGCCAGAGAAACAAAAGTTCTTCTTCATGAATGTTCTACACCTTTCTTTCTAGTAAATGGAGTCTTTCCTTTTGAAAACCTCATTTGAATGATTCACATTTGATTTCTCCTCCAGCCAGCTTAATCCAGGAGATGAATTCTGATGACCCGCTTGTACAACAGAAAGCTATCCTGGAGACAGAAAAGAGACTACTGTTTACAGAGGAAGTCCAAGAGGAGGACGGATGCCGGACCACCCTGAATAAGACCATGATCAGTCCTCCGCAAGCTCCTACGGAGGTTTCTTTTTCTATTACAGAGTTCTATAAGTAGATACAGAGAAGAGGGCTGCCTTGAAGGAGAGGAAGTGGTAGTTTAATCTCAAACTGTTCGGGGAGGCTGAAATAGTCTTTTGTTTTTTAGATTCACTAGATTTATTTTCCAAAAAGAAGTATAAACTCTGATTTTTTTTTTCTTTGTCTTTCTGAGTCATCTTTAAACAATGGGTTTATTTTATGAAAATTTGGCCTCCCCAACCCCTGAGTTTGTGACCAATATTTAAGCTGTACTGTAAAGGTAGTATGTTCTGCCTCAGATTTCCAACTCATACAGCCATAGTTGGGGTCCCTTGACCTGCTCACCCCATAACAACTGTACCCATAATCATATCTCCTGATTTAAAGCAAGCCCTGTGAATTTTGGGTCCTTCAGTATTGATGGTTAGAGGAAATGACCCTACTCCCCACTTGTAATGGATCTGCCTTCTTGGTTCGTACACTTATAAATCAGAGAGTGGTTTTTGAAATTTGTTTTTTTTTTTGTTTTCATGATAACCTGTGCCCTGCAGAATGCAGATGAGATAAACCCAGGTAAGGACAGCATCTCTCTTCCTAATGTGTATTATTTATTTAGAATCCATGTTTATTGATTGTAGCTTCCAGACCCTTAGATTATAGCCTCTGGGCTGACAAACCACCCATGAACAGAAACCTACGGATCAGCCAATTCTCTTACTAGTCAGAGGGGACAGCACTCAAAGGCTTTCCTCTATTTTCTCCCGGCCAGTTGTTTGTAAATTGAATTCAGTAATTCTGTATCATCCAGTTTACTCTTAGCTGCTCAAGGGATCTAGGTAGCTTCTCTGTTGCCCAGCTCAGAAGCTCATTATGCTAAACGGAACAAAAAAGTCTGCCTTTAAAGAAAAACTCTTTTAAAAGACATAATTCAAATTTGGAGCACAGACATAGCCATCATGTATAATAATACATCACACAGATTACCATTTAATGTCAAATTAAGAAAATGTCATTTAGTTGCTTCAGAGTGTGTGTGCATGTGCGCGCGCGCGCGTGTGTGCGTGTGCGTGCACGCGTGTGTGCGCGTGCGTGTGTGCGCGCGCGTGTGTGTGCGTGCGTGTGTGTGCGCGTGCCTACATATGTATGCATGAGATGTGTGGCTCTAAAGCTCTGAAGAAGCTTTCTTCTGAATTTGAGCTAAAGAACTGATTATAGTATTTGGATTTTTCTCTTAAATACTTGAAATTCCTCTGCTGTCAGAAGCCTTCTTGGCATCTGTGGAGTTGGATGCAAAAGAACGTGCCAGGAGAAGAAAGGAAAACAAAGTCTTAGCAGATGGTAACTGTCAGTCTTCCCTTTTCAAGAGCTGGGATGATTGGTGCTAGAAAGATCGTGAGCGTGCCTGCTGATACCTGAGGACAGCGAGATCCCCAGTCAGGGGCTTCGTAGCGGGCTCGAGGCAGCGGAACCTGGCCAGGCAGCGGTGTCTGTCCGTGTCCCCGCGGCCGCAGGCCGGAGCAGGACCGGGCGCTGTGTGACCGCCGCCGCCAGGCCGCCTTCTAAAGCGTATGGACGGACTGAGCAGATCAGACTGAGCGTCCTGAGCGATCCTCGGACGGGAGGGAGGGACGGAAGGGGCAGGTACCGTGGGCTGGCCTGAGGCACAGACGAAAAAGTGAAAACGAAGAACGAAACGAGAAAACAGACGTGAGAAGGGAGAGGAGAGACGAAGGGACAGACCCGGGGTTGTGCGCGTGGCGGGGGCGGCGCATGCGCAGGATGCGTCCGGCACTTGCGCGCCCCCCAGCGGTGGGCGTGCTGCAGGTCTGACCGCTTCCAACGTGTGCTAGAAAGTGACTTGTTTGGCCCTCTCTCTGAGACGTTCAGTGTATAGACTTGGTCTTTGTGGCACGCTTGGAGAGGTTCTGAGTTTTGCACCAGAAACATTTGCTTTTTCTGAGAAGCTACTTGGGCGACTTGGGATGGGTTTGGAGGAAAAAAAAGCCCTTAAGGAGGCTGATGGTAAAATGTCTGCAGAGAAGTAAGTGACAGGTCTCCTTGGACTGATGGAGGCTATGACCTCCAAAGTGGAACTGCAAAGTCAGGGGAATAAAGTGAGAGAATTTTCCAGTGTGTGGGGAGAGCTCACCTGTGACTTCTGTTCTCCCAGCCCTGAAAGCAAAGGGGAATGAAGCCTTTGCCAGAGGGGACTACGAAGCGGCCATCGTGTGCTACAGTGAGGGTCTGGACAAGCTGAAGGACATGAAGGTGCTCTACACCAACCGGGCCCAGGTCAGTGGGCCAACACTGTGTCCGTGGCGTTTTCGTAGGGGACAGCAGCCATGGAATTTGTGAAACCAAAGATGAGACCAGATGGTAGCCGTGGCGTGCCCGTCGGTGTTTAGCAGCCGACTCTGGTGGGGGGTGGGGGAAGCTGATCTCTAGGGGCCATTTGCCACTTTCCATGGTGTCAGTGCTCTCACCGTGGTCCAATTTCAAGCCACCAACTTGCGATGACGGGAGGAGGACTTGGGAAGAGCTACACATAACCAGTCCCTGTGCAGTGTACGTCAGCTCCCGCATATCACTGAGGGTAAAGCGACTGAGTGAAACAACCTATGAGAACTGATTCTGCCGTCGCTGGGTTTGGCCAGCCCCCTTTGGCTGGTAGCCTGAACTCCTCAGGGTTACTTCTTACTCATCGGATCGGTCCCTGTTGGAGTAAGATTCTGTGACCTGAGTCGGCTGGATAGCTGATGGGCCTAGACCCGATTTCTCAGAAATGTTGAGTTTCTGAACTCCCTTATACCTCCGTTTTATATACAGATGAGCTCTGTTTCGTGGGACACCAGGTAAAAACCATCACGCAGATGTTTATCATCTACTACTTAATGAAGGGACAAGGTTGGTAGTTCTCAGTTGAAACAAAAACATCCCGTGTGGCCTTATCTTTAAAAGCACTTGAGCCTGTGTGTGGCAGAGCTCCCTGTAGCTTAGACCTGACAAAGTGGCCGATCCGTGGGCATGATTATCCGATGGTCAGGAGACATCAGCAGGACCTGTGTGAGCTGCACTTGACACCGTGTCATTGACAGGAGGAACTCTCATCAGCTCCAATTTCTGTAACTCAGGATCAAGAATGTCCTGCTGTGAGAGGTTGAAAGAACGTTGAAAGCAAGAAACAGGACGTTTGGAGGCCAAAAAGTCTGGGGAGTGATGGTGATTTAATGATAAATAAGTCCAAGCACAGCGTAACCTCAATAGTTCAGCGGTTTGGGTAAATCAGACTAGAGTTGAGGCACTACTTAGCCCCATTTCTGGAGGAAAATTGATATAGGGGAGTGAGTTTGATAAATAAAATGGCCAGAGGTTGGCCTAGCGGTGTGCATTTCATCACCCTAACGAGATTATAAACTTTTCCATATACTCCCCCCCCACCAACGCCTTATTTATAATAGATGTTTAATAAATCCTCTTAAGTTACATAACACCGGAGGAACAATCAGTCCATTTAAGTGAATTAAGTTTCTGTTGACACTTTGAAAGGAACATTCAAATGCAAGCAATTAATATAATAATTATAATTCCTTTTTACTTTTCACCAGATTTGGTCTCCAAAACATTTACCTACTGATGCTTTTTCAGTCTTGTTACTTTGAAGGTATTTGAAAGTAGTAAAATTGAATTGCTTTTAAAATGTTATGTAATTCAGACTTCCATCTAATTCAGATGGTTTGTACCCCGATCCATCTAAATCAGTTACATACTTACTGTAAGCAGCAAGTTTCAGCAGCACTTTGATTAGGTTCTGGAGAATCACATTAAGAATGGGTGTGGATAAAAATAAGCAAATGTAATGAAAAGCTTTGGGGAAGTGATTCTTCCCAGCTTTCCCAAAGAGAAAGCTTATTCAGAGACAAATAAATACAAAGTGTGCTGTTACGAACCACCAAATCACCCTTGACTATTTTTAAAATGCTTCCCCTGTTTGCATGCAGTGTTAGAAAACACTTAATAAGGACCCTGTGAATTGAGTGTTGCTGCTTGCTAGAGAAAAAAACCTACCCTTTCATCGCTCTGTTTTTTTCCTGGAGTTAATGTTATGATCAATAGATTGCTGGTGTAATTTAGATAAATCAGGAGTTTAATTGCCATTTGGAAAAGTAGTTCTTTTTAAAATGTGGAAAAGCAAAAGAGAACAGGGAATTTATAGGGTGTTGAATCCAAGCCTTAAAAAAAAAAAAAAAAACCAAAAGGAAGAAAAGAAAAAGTAAAAGGCTTTGTAGACAAATTGTTGAAGCCGACGTATGCATTTTCAGAGTCTGTATGTCTCCTGAGTTACAATGTGAGGGAATTGTGGCTTCGTTTGTTAGTCTAAAAGGATGCTAGTCTCCTCCTCACATCCTCTGACTTTCAAATGAAACCCCAAACCCTGGGGGGAAAGGATGGGGCTTTATGGAACAGACAGTTCAAAGCGCCATCCTCTTTAATCAGTACAAAACCTGAGTTAATGAAAGCACCACAGGGCAGCTTCCTTTCTTGGAAGGACTTGGACTTGGTTAGCCGGCTTGTGCCTGCTCCCTGCTCGCTTGGGATGGATGCTTAGATCCCCCGTGAGTTACAACACTGACCCCATGATTGGCTTGACCATGTAAATATCTCAGCAGAATTTTGGCTAAGAATGTCACAGTGCCCTGGGACAGTTTTGATCAGGGGCAAACCTACACATGTATTGGCTCTAGTTGGGGTGACTGTGGGGACTCTGGGAAAACCTCTTATCCTCCAGGTGCCTGGTTTTCCTTTTTCACACCGGAGTGATCATTGCTGCTTCCTGGGACCTTTCCAAAAGAAGGGTGCTTAAAGTCTATTTAGTTCAACTTGATAAGGGATGTATTGACCGCCTGTTGTGATCAGTAATTCACTCAGAGGTGGAGTAGCCACTCTGCTTGCTGGTAGACAGCCCTCCGTTACTCTCTGTGCCACGAGTTCTTCAGTGTACATTGAGTGGATCCCAGCATTCTGAATCAATTCTTGATTTTCAAGATTTTCCCCCATTCTAGGGGAATCCCAAAAGAGGCCCCCGGGTCTTTTGGCACCAATGGATCATAGTGATGGTCTGACTCTTAAATGTCAGCCCATCACCTACATCGCTTCCTTCTTGCTGTGCTTACGAGGAAAGAAGCAGAACTTTATCTTTTTTGAGTAAAAGCTTTATTGAGATATAATTGACATAACATGCATTTTGCCCATTTAAAGTAAACAATTCATCGGTTTTTAGTATATTCACAGAGCTGTGCAACCATCGCCATAACCAATTCTAGAACATTTTCATGATCCCAAAAAGAAACCCCATACCCTTTAAGTGGTCCCCCTGCCCCAGTCCTCCCCTCCACCCCTACCCTCAGCCTTAGGCCACCACGAATCGACTTTCTGTCTCCATACGTTTGCCTATCCTGGACATTTCATATAAATGAAGTCATGCAGTATTTTTCCTTTTGTGTCTGGCTTCTTTCTTGTAAATTCTTTCAAGGCTCATCCATGTTATAGGATGTATCAGTGCTTCGTTCTTTTTTATGGCCAAATAATACACCACTGTACGGATGGACCACATTTTATTTATCCATTTATCAGTTGTTGGACATTTGAGCTATTTCTGCTTTTTGGCTATTATGAATAATGCTGCTATGAGCATTTGTACACAAGTTTTTATGTGCACATGTGTATACACCGAGGAGTGGCTGGATCATATGGCAACTCTGTTTAACCCTTTGAAGAACTGCCAGACTGTCCACCAAAGTGGCTGCACCACTGTACCTTCCCACCAGCTGTGTCTGCGAGTTCTGATTTTCCTACACTCTCTCCAACGTTTACTGTTCTCTTTTTTTATTTCGTTTATCATTTGATTTCCTTCTGGAACATCCGCAATGGGGTAGACTCTAGAAGCTGGCTCTTCCTTTGTGGATGGGTTTAGTGTGCTAGGTATTTTCTTTTGCCTTTCCAGATCCTTCTCTGCCCTGTCTTCTGGGGACTGACCTCTGTGGACCTGCCCCCTGACTTCCTGGCTTCCTAGATTGCATTTGGGCTCAGCCAGTGAGATCAGAAGGAAGGAAGAAAGTGAGAGTGGGGGTATTTATTCTCCCACCTGCAGCTCTCCTAAAGGCCTCAGCTCCAGCTTGGCAGTGCGTTCACAAGGCTGTCCTCTCCCGTTTGTCAGTGGCTCGTCCTGCCCCTTCGGTCCTCGCAGTGGTACTGGCTGTCCACGGTTGCTAGCCCTGGGGTTCTCTAACATTCCCGTTGGTTACACTGTTAACTGAGGACCGCATGCCGCAGAATTACATATGAATACCGCCCTTTATGTCATTGCAGGCTTATCTAAAACTCGGGGACTACCAGAAGGCAGTCGTGGATTGTGAGTGGGCTCTGAAGGTAAGAAGAGAGAGCCTTTTCCACGTGATGGAGTTGGGCTTGCCAGGCCGGGCACCTGGGTCCTGAAGTGAACACAGGAGAGCGGACAGTGTTTCGTGGTGGGCCAGGCTCTGAGCTCTGCAGTCAGGCCCTGACCTTCCTCATCTATAACGTGGGATCCATAGATTGTTTTAGGGGTCACGGTGATGCGTGTGAAGCACCAAGCTCGTAGTCAGTACTCCAGAGAAGCGGCCTTCCGTGCTGCGTTTTCAGGGTTTATATTGCAAGGGCTCGTCCTTTACTGCTGTGTCACCAGCCACTCTGCTTCCTGTGGCAGGGGCAACGCCTCCTTCTGTTTCTAGAACCAGCCATGGGAACGGGTTTCTGCAGTGGTGCTGTCTTTCCCCATCAGTTTGTGCTTTTCCTCCAGCTCTAGTAATTTGGCATATTCGTGGAGGAATAATCAGAATTCCTGTCGTTCAGCCCGGAGACTACCAGTCAGGGCTCGGGCAGATCTCCTAACGCTGTGCACGGCGTTTCCTCTGAAATCTGCCCAGGGAGATCATTTAAAGTGGGGAGAAGTAAGGGCCGTTGGTGGAAATAGTACAAGAGTTTTTAAAAGAGAAATGTCATGATCGCTTCTTAGAGACATTATTTCGGATAATTAAATATTTAAATAAGTCTTCCTCTCCCTTTCTGCGAAGGCGCTCTGTCACAGGGGCTCTCACTGAAGAGAACCAAGGCAGTGTTTCTCAGACTTCCTCACCGAAGGGCTGCTGACGGAGCGAACGTGAGCCCCTGCAGGGTCTAGAAGCGGAGAGCATGACATTTCTTGTTAGAGATGTGTTTTATCTGAAAAATCCTTGCAAGTTTTGTATTGCACTCCATGGAATTTATCTCTTAATATCACCATGTTATTTTCAATCACGTACGATCAAGTAAAACTGAAGTGCCAGGAGAACCTGCCAGGTTTATCCTATGGCCCAGATCCCCCCAGCACAGCACCCCCACCCCAGCATAACGAACGTGGCCCAGAGTAAGAGCACACTTTGACAGCAGCGTATTGGCTACAGCTCCCTTATTTCTTACTGAGAGGGTAAGCAAGGGAAACTGGGGTGAATTAGGAACTCACCTTGCTAATAATGGTTTATAAAACACTAGGAATCCTCCAAAACGGACGTGTGGGGGTGCATGATTTCTTTATCCCTTAGAAGATAACAGAATGTCCACAAAACCTGTCCCATCACATCGTTACAGTCTTAAAGTTACAAGAACTGCCCACAGCTGATGACATCAGGTTCTTCACAGCCCCAGCATAGGTCCCCCAACCTGCTTTGTCGCTTTATGTGGTCATGCTATTTTCTCTACCATTCCGTAAGAGAAGCGAGAGGCAAGGACGTTTTCCAACAATAACAGCACAAGCCGCGGTTTGCTGCGTGCTGGCCGTGAGCCTTACAACTTTCTGTTCTGTTCTCTTCGATACCACTGTTATCCTTATTTTTCTGGCAAGGAAACCAAGCCTCGGAGATTAATTAAGTAACCCGTGCAAGATCACATAGCTAACGTTGGTCCAACCTCAGCCAGTACTCTGAATCCTCTCCTCGTGCAGCTTCTCCACCGGAACCTGAAACCCCACAACCCCTGGGTGTGGATCTGGTTCCCTTCTGTGGGGCTTCCAGGAGTATCTGTTCTGATCTGAAAAGGGCCCAAGAAGTAGTCACACCGTCTTCATGCTGATCAGGATGACATGCTGGCCTATTCCCAGATGTTAAATGAAGCACAGTGTAATAATTAGCAGTGAGACCAAAGCAGAGCAGGCCCAACAAAGCTGACATTAAAAACAGCACGGGTTCTGACCCTCAGCAGCCAGTCTTGAGGAATGCCCTACGAGGCTCCCCATTGAAGAAGCTTGGGTAACCACTTGGAGGGATAGGGGAAAATGTATAAGGAGCTCTCAGAACTAACAGTGGTTGGCTCTGTGTCAGAACCACGAATGTAAAAGTTTCACTCTCTTTAAAAGTAACATCAATAATGCATGTCAGTGGTATTCCGTTATTAATAGTCTTAGTACTTTCATGCCAATTTAATATTTTTGACACTTTTGAATGGGTAGAGACAAGCTCATATAATGATAGTTCAAGACTGATGTTCCTTGTCAGGGAAGATAAGGCAGCGAAGCTGCTTTCAATTAGGATCAGAGTCTTTCTTTCCTGGCAGAACTCTTTCTGCACGACAAAATCCACCTTTCTCTGAAAACAGGACTCCTTTTAGGGGGATCTGGGGCTCACCTGAGAAGATCCTGGTGAGCACTGACACATGATCAAAGGAGACGGGCTGGGCAGTGAGACATCCATCTGGCCCTCTGTGTCAGCATCCAAGGCGGGCGGAGTCCCAGCGCACAGGGGACTCTGAGGCCCCCCGCTTGTTCTGCCCCCTGGTGTAACCCTGATGCTCTGCCAGCAAAGGGCCAGGGGACATTTGGCTTTCATGGGCCACTGCACTGGCATTTCCTTTCCTTTGGACCATTCCTTTCCTGCCCCCTCGGCCTCATTGTTTGTGGATTCTCCAGAGCTCACTCCCCGGCTCCCTGCCTTTCTTCTCTCTGCTGCTTCTCCCTCGGAGCTCCTGTCTCCTCTCCTGGGTCCACCACTGGACGGAGGCTAGCCCCTCATTCTGCAGGACTGCTTCACTTCCCTCACTTGTCCCCCTGCCTTTCCCGCCTCTAGCCGGTTCTGCATACTGCCTCCGGAGCAACTTCCTTGCACCCGTGCTGTTCATTCACCTCCCGCAGCCTGGCGTCCGAGACCTCCTCATGGAACCACTGTCTTGCTTGCCCCGTCCAGGCTGTCCCTCCTGTGCCCCGCTCTTGCCCCTTGGCCTGGCCAGAAGCCCCCTGTCCCCGCCCATCCCCGGACCTTGCTCAGCCCATTCTCCCTCCTTCCTTCTCTCTTCACCTTTCCATATGCTTGGAGACCCAGCTCAAACCCGTAGTCTGCACGCTCTTTGTTAAACCGTGCTGCTTCACAGTGGATTTCCCTCTCCTCGACTGCTATCGCACTTTTCTGAAGGAGAATTGGTATAGTTTGTAGCCTTTGGGGCCTGGAGTCAGATGGCCAGATTTTAGATCCCAGCTCTGCCCCCTCCAGCCCCTAGTTTCCTCATCTGTGCAGTGGGGATAATAATGGCATCGACTTCATGGAGTTGTTCTAAGGCTTATATGAGATAATTCGTACGACCCGCATGGCAAGGGTAAGGTACTGTTGTCATTACTGTCGTTCACTTAGCAGCGCATCAGGAAATGACGCTCACGAAGACGCACCTGTAAAGGCCTCTCCACATAGGACAGTCATCGCTGCCTCTTCTATCACCGTCTGTCTTTTCCTTCTGTCGCCCCCTTTACTCTGGATTGCTGCTGTTCTGGCCAGCGTCCCACTTCTGGGGAGAAGCAAGCCAGGAATTCACCCAGGACTTTTTAGACCGGCTTGCACTCTAGACCCTCGGAGGGCATCCCCGCACAATGCCTCTCACATAAAAGGGTTCACTTACTTAACTGGATGTTAGAAGTTGTAGTCGGCATCATTGTGTGAAGTCAGTCAGTCTCTCTGGAGTGGTAATAATTAGGGGCAGGCAGGTGCAGGGCCCCCCGTGCAAAGGCTGTGGCCTCACATAAGTTTTGATCCTGCCTTCTGATGGGGGCATCCGTCCTGATCTTCAGTGACAAGAACGTAAGTTCCCGGGGTATATGGTGTGGTTTATTTCAGGGAAGGAACTTGCGAGGCCCACTAAGATGTCACAGTGACCTCAGCTCTTTACCCAGAGTAGATGTTCCTCTCTTCTAATAAACCAATGGTCCTTAAGCTTGGCTGCGTGCTTATGTCTCCTGGGGATCTTACAAAATTATTGATGCCTGGGCCCTACCCCAGGGTATAAGTTTTAATTGGTATGGGGTTCAGCGTGGCCTTCCAGGTTTTGGTAAGCATCCCCGGTGATTCTAATATTTGGGTGAGGTCAAGAGCTCTTCTCAACTAAGGGTTTCTGGTTTGTCTCCTGATTGAGTCTCATTAAATGGAAATGAAAACTGGCAAGTATCATTAATTAATTTGATAGAGAGCTCCTTGCAGGCTTCAATTAGTTTGGCTACAGATGAACAGAAAAGTTTTAATTGTCAACCCTGGTAGCTGTCCTGAGAACACGAGTTCTGCCTTCCCTCTATTAGCTAGGCAGTTAGGGGAGTGGCTAATGACTTCAAACCTTCTGAAACATCTGATCAGTCATTCTCTTTTACGCAGTGTGATGAAAAATGCACAAAAGCATATTTCCACATGGGAAAAGCCCACCTGGCCCTGAAGAACTACAGTGTGGTAAGTTCTGAGAGGAATGGAAGGGAATGTGTGATCACAGAACGATGCTTCAGATCGCCTCAGAGAAGGACCATGTTCCTCCAAAGTTGATTAGGAACTAATCCACCGTTTAGGATTTTCCAAGGTAACTCTTCAGATCTTTGAGTTGGGAAGGATGTTGAGTGTCGTCCAGGACAGCCCCACCTGCTCTGGGAATCCCTTCTGCAGTATCTTCTACCAGTGTTCTCTCGGCCCCAGGAGGAGCATCTCCGGAGAGACGAACACAAAATTCACTTACAGTCTCACCACCCAAAAGTAACCATGCAGATACATTTACACACTAAGATATTATATATTGTTAACAGCAGCTTTGTTGAGAGATACTATTCAAATACCAAACAGTTCATCTGTGGAAAGTGTACAGTTCAGTGGGTTTTCCTATATTCACAGAGACGTGCAACCATCATCACACACAGCTTTAGAACATTTTTGTCACCTCCCCAAAAGCCCTATACCCATTGGTAGTACTCTGCTTCCCTCCACCCCCACCTCAACCCAAGGCACCCGCTAATCTACTTCTGTCTCTATGCATTTGTGTATTCTAGACTCTTCCTATAAATAGTATTATACAAGATACAGTCTTTTGTGGTTGGTCTCTTTCACTTAGCGTAATGTTTTTAGGGCTCATCCATGTTGTAGCATCTATCAGTACTTCATTCCTTTTATTGCTGAATAATATTCCGTTGTATCGATATTCTGCATTTTATTTATCCTTTCCTCAGTTGACGAACATTAGGGCTATTACGAACATCCACGTACAAGTTCTTGTGTGGGCATGTGTGTACAGTCCTCTTGAGTATACCCAGGAGTGGAACCGCTGCGTCCTATGGTAAACTCTATGTTTAACTTTGGAGGAGCTGCCAAAGTGTTTTCCCAAGTGGCTGAACCATTTTACATGCCCACCCACCATATATGGTTTCAGTTTCTCCACATCCTGGGCAATACTTCTTACCTCTTCTTGATTACAACCATCCTAGTGGGTGTGAAGCATAACTCGTTGTTTTGATTTGCATTTCCTTGATGGCTAATGATGTTGAATCTGTTTTCTTGTGGCTTGTTGGCTGTTTGTGTATCTTCTTCGGAGAAATGTCTCCTCAGATCCTTTGCCTATTTTTTTATTAGGTTATTTGCATTTTTATATTAAGTAAACAGTACTTTATATGTTCTGGCTGCAAGTCCCTTATCAGACAAGTGATTTTCAAATATTTTTTTTCACTATCTGTGTTGCCCTTTCACTTCCTTGACTGTGTTCTTTGTAGCACAAAAAATTTTTAATTTTGATGAAGCCTAAATTATTTATTTTTTCTTTGATTGCTTATACTTTTGGTGTCATATCAAGAAACCATTGCCTAATCCAAGATTTACTTCTGTGTTTTGTTCTGTTTTATGGCTTTAGCTCTTATATTTAGATCTCTGAACCACTTTGAGTTAGTTTTTGCATATGGTGTGAGGAAGGGATGTAATTTCATTCTTTTGTATGTGGATATCCAGTGTTCCCAGCACCGTTTGTTAAAATGACTATTCTGTCTCCCATTGAATAATTTTGGCACCTTTGTCAAAAATCAATTGATCATAAATGCATGGGTTTATTCCTGGATTCTGTTTTATTCCATTGATCTATATGTCTATTCTTATGCCTATACCACATTGTCCTGATTCCTATAGCTTTGTAGTAAATTTTGAAATTGGGAAGTATGAGTCTTCTAGCTTTGCTCTACCTTTTCAAGATTGTTTTACTTATTCTAGGTCCCTTGAATTACCATACAAATTTTAGGATCAGCTTGTCAATTTCTGCAAAGAAGCCAGATGGAATTTTGATGGGGATTACATTAAATCTGTAGGTCAGTTTGGGGAGTATTGCCATCTTAATAATATTAAGCTTTCAAATCCATGAACATGGGATGTCTTTCCACTTATAAGATACTGTATTTTAAAAAAGAAATTGCCTCGTATTATACATTAAAAAAATTATTTTCTTCATTGGATTTTAATTCTAAAAGTAATACAAGCCTATTGTACTAAGGTCAAATAATAGAAAAGTGAAAAAAGAAAATGTTAACCCTCCCCTCGCCACCAAATTCTATTCATTCATTCATTCAGGTAATTAATTCACTCAGTGAATATGTATGCATACTTTCTATGTTTCTGGCAGTACCCTAGACAATAAGAATACAGTAGCAAACAAGACAAAATCCTTGACTTAATGGAAGTTACATTCTTGGAATAGAAGTGGCCGGGAGACAGGAACCACATAAGTAGATGTGTAGTATGTTGGTTAGTGATAAGTGTTATTGAGAAGACGAAATCAGGAAGCAGCGAAGGTGAGATTAGTTTTATCAGGAGTGGTCAGGGAAGGCTTCTCTGCAGGAAGGGGGGGAGTGAAGTGAGCAAGCCATGTGGCTGTATAATGAAGGAGCCGTCCAGTCAGAGGGTCAGCTAGAGAAGAATGATAGGTGGATGAGGTCAGGGAGACAATGGCGGTATGGTAAGGGACTGATTCCCTACAGCCTTACAGGCTTTTGGAAGTACTTTGGCTTTTACTTTGAGTGAACTGGGAGCCGTTGGAGGGTTTTGAGTGAAGGAGTGAAATGATGTGACTCATGTTTTAAAGGATCACTGCTGCATTGAGAATATATCTTGACATAGTAGACAAAGAACAGAGAACTAGTTAGAAGGCTATTGCAACAGACTTTCCAAGTGAGGTGTAATGATGACTTGAACCAAGTTGGTGTTGAGGGAGGTGGTGAGAAATGATGGGATTCTGGATATATACTGACAGTGAAGCCAACAGGAATTGCCAATAGACTAGATCTAGGGTTCAAAAGGAGTTGGATACAGGTTCACTGCCCTCATCCTTTTGAGCTGCTCTAAGAACTACCAGAGACCAGGTGGCTTAAACAGCAAACATTTAGTTCTCACAGTTCTGGAGGCTGAAAAGTCCAAGATCAAGACACCAGCAGATCGGTGTGTGGTGAGAACTGCCTCCTGGTTCATAGATAGCCAGAAGGGTTAAGAGAGGTCCCTGGGGTCTCTTTCATAAGGACACAGATCTCATGAGCGCTCCACCCTGATGATCTAATTACCTCCCAAAAGCCCCACCTCCAAGTACATCACATTGGGGGTTAGGTTCCACCATAGGAATTTGGGGGAGGGGGGGACACAAACAGTCTATAGCAGTTACCGTGTTTGATGTGTACACCTCTGTCCCGCAACACTAGTCTCTTTTATGTGATGTTTTTTTCTTCCATTCATTTTTTAATCCTAATCTTTTGGATGAGCCTTGAGCTTTCAGGACAGCTGAGAGCCATTTTTTTCTGTGCTTTTTTTTCTCAGTGACTGGGCAGAGTTCTTAATAACCCTGAGGACAGAACTGCTCAAAACCCACTAACATGCCCCACAAGCTAGAATCTTTCTTTCTTTCAGAAACTTTCCAGCACTTCCCTCATGGAGAGGCCCTCACTCTCAAGTTTTCTTGCAAGTCATATATGGCCAGTGAATGGACCCCTTATAGGCTCTCTTTGCAGCCCTGTGTATTTACATAGGCACTTCGCTTTTCCTGTTCCCAAAAGTCTCTGTCAACAGTGTCTCCAGCTTCATTTATTTCCCGACTCCTTGTGGGCATATCTGACAAGTAGCCTCCTGTTCTCTCTCAGTGCAAATATCATATCTAAATTTTGCAATCACCTTATGATTATTCCTATACCAGCCAGGCATGATCCACGAGAATTTAGGACTGGATATTTTTCCATCACAGGCTGGATCTGACAACACTATTTTTTAAAAATAAGTTCTGAAATAATGCCTCTTGCCCCACAGAACCAGAGAAGCCTAAACAAAATGTCAAATGCATGCTGCATTCCCCCTGCCTGCCTCCTACGCTGGGATCGGGAGGAGGCTGGGAGGAAATAATGAAGCCCAGCCCCGTGGTGCCTGGTGTCTTTCCTATAATCACCTTCACCCCCTGACCACTCTTCAAGGTCTTGTTTCTTTTTTCCAGGCTAGAGAGTGTTATCAGAAGATCTTAGAAATAAACCCCCAGCTTCAGACCCAGGTGAAAGGTGAGGATGTTCCTGCTGGTGTCCTTCGTTTGAATTCCACTTTCGCTTTGTGCTCCGGCACATATCTTCTCTGCACTTGGCCTCTCATACCTTCTCTGCACTTGGCCTCCCATACCTTCTCTGCACTTGGCCTCCCATACCTTCTCTGCACTTGGCCTCCCATACCTTCTCTGCACTTGGCCTCTCATACCTTCTCTGCACTTGGCCTCCCATACCTTCTCTGCACTTGGCCTCTCATACCTTCTCTGCACTTGGCCTCAAAGCCACATCAAACCCTCTCTGTTAGCAGGCTGCCCGCTCCTCTTTCCTCTCTGTTCTCCCACTCAGACCTCTGCCTTCCTCCTTTCTACACCATTGTCCCTTAGAGCCTTCTAGGCAGGGCATAATGTTGTCCTTGAATCCCGAAGATGGTTTAAAATCCTGGGCATAGACTGTACACCCTTCCTAAAATTTTCCCTGCTGAAGCCAAGTTTGAATGATTGTAATGCTTCACGCCTCTCAACCTCGCATCCTCAACAAAGGTGACTCTTTGTGTCATGATGTTGACCATTAGGGTTTTGTTTGTTTCTCTTTTCTTTTCCTTCTTGTTTTGTAGATTACCTGAATCAAGTAAATCTCCGGGAGAAAGCAGACCTTCAAGAGAAGGAAGCCCACAGATCGCTGCATTCGGGCAAGAACACAGCTGTGACAGTCAAGAATCTCCTGGAGACGCTTTGCAAGCCCGATCAGACCCCCTTGTTCTATGCAGGGGGGATTGAAATCCTGACTGAAATGATGCAGGATTGTAAGCCCGAGATGCGTATGACCTCGTGAATATGTAGTGTAAAGGGACAGTGTAGAAGTCAGTCCTGAGGAGGCAGAGAACCCCTATGTCCCTTCCTTCCACACATACTGAAGATCTGCTATAATGTCAGGACTGAAGAGGCCACGTAAGAGGTATACCCCCGCCCCGGCTCCACCCTCCGCTCAGAGCACGCGTGCACTCAGCACATGCGCAGTAGACGCCCCAAACACAGTGCGACACAGAACACACATACACACGCCGTACCCCCGTGGCACATACACCACATGTATATAACTCACATATGCACACACCACACATGATCACCCCTCACGCGTGCTCCACACATCGTCCACATGCCTGCACACCTTCTGGGTTTCCCTGCATACCCCCTGGATGCCCCCAACACCGTATCCCACCCTGACACAGCTCCCCCCAACCACGGAGGAACGGAAGACAGAATTTTGTAAGATAAACTGCAAGGTTCACCCCAGTTACATGTAACAGCTTCTTAGGACATGTAAGTCGTTCCAGAGCAAATATCAGCTCTCCTGCTGGTGAGACCGTTCTCTTTTTACCGGTTCTTATAAACGTTGATATCAGGGATTCAACCACTCTGTACTCAGTGACAGGATGCTGTGTGTGCAGAGATGGGATCTCTGACCTCCCTCTAGTGTAGGATGGAGGACGCTCAAATATCCCCTTCACTAGTTTCTTGGAGAGTATAGGTTCCTCTCTAGAGCCTAGAAACAGCTTCAAAATAAATATTTAAGAACAGATGGATATGCTAGTTCTTCCCGGAGGTTGAACAGCTCCTGGAGACTCTCTAAAGATGACAGAGTGATGCGTTGTCAGATAACCGACAGGGCCCCCGGGCCCAGCTCCCCTTCTCAGAACAGGATGTCCCTCTCCCTGGGGCTACAAGTGGCCGATGACAGCTGTAGGTTTCAGAACGTAAAGGTATTTGTTTCTGCCCAATCTGTTAATTTGGTGACCTTGACATTCCGTAGTGGGTTTCTCATCATCAGCTGGCTCTGTTATGGCTAGACATCAGCCAGACTCTTCAGGAGTCTGACGTGGTTTTTTATGAATTCATTCCAGGCACAGAACGAACTTTATTCAGAACACACAACGGATTCAGTCTCATCAGCGAGAATAAGGTCCTAAGAAGGTAGGGGTGTTTGTAAAGACAGCCAGCAGTAGAGCAAGGAAGGACAACCAATCCCCTGTGAAAGATCCCTGGTCACACAGACAGCGGCTTCGCTGGCTGGTCCTGTCCCTCAGTCCGCGGTGGTGGCCCTGGCAAGGGGCGGGGCTTTGCACCTCCGCTAGTTTGAGTTCGGCCACAGTTAACCACAGAGAGAGAAGAGGTCAGCCACGCTTCCCGGGGTCCCTCCAGACACTGCAGAGTCAGAGAAGTGACCCTTTTTTCTGGTTTCCCATCAGTTTGGGCAAGATTGCCATTTGTTCTTTTCCTCTCTTGGAATTTGCTGATCACATCAGGAAATGAGATCTGCTGGATCCTCAGGCTTAGGAGGACACTGACATGGGTTGGGGTCACCAGCACATGTTTGGGTGTGTATGGGGGCCCATGAGCCCTCCGTAGGCTGCTGGCCCACCACATCATCGGTCACCATGTGGCCGTCGCCCGTGGCCCTGGCTCAGCAGCCTCCCTCCATGCAGCCCCGCCTCCTCGGCCTGCACCCCTGTCCCGGAGCTCTTGGTTCAGTGCTGACCAGCGCACGGGTCCTGGTGACCTGCGGCTCTGCGTTAAAACATTGCTTGCTTCAACCCGCACTGGAGGAGTCTGGAGGTGGGCTGAAGCCAGCCAAAAAGAAGATCGGGACTACTTTCCAGTTTTAATGTTGCCGTCCTGCATCCATTCTAGGTGCTTTTCCACGGCGGGAAAAGATGCAGTGGAGGAGATGGTGTGCGTGTCTGTCCTCAGGCTGTGGCAAGCAGTGTGCACGGGGAACGGTAAGTGCGGGTCGTCGCCGTTAATCCTCGTCCGTGCTCTGTGGGTACGTGTGCGGGCAGGACTGTCTGCCCCGCGGCCCAGGCCCGAGGGAGGTGATGTCCGGACCTTCCCCCAGAGAGCATTGGGGTCGGAAGCGAGGACTGCGCTGCGGCCACATCTTTACCGCCCTCCCAGCTGCCCCGACGGGGGGCACAGTCATGTCAGCAGGACGAGCCGTCTCATCCCCTGGGCGATGGCAGCGCAGTGGACAGAGCTGTTCCTGTCCTGTCCACCTAAACGTGTCCTTCCTTTTTGCTGTCCGCAGTACCCGTTTCAGTGTCGGGAGACTTACGATGGTCCCTGCTGACATCTTATTTATGACACCGGTCAGTGTAATACCGGGACAGTAGATGCTACACGACGCTTATCGGCTGTTCACACTTATTTACCTTTCTACATATTAGCATTTTCTGGGGTTCACTAAGTTTCTGCACAATCTCTCTTACCCCTTTTGTAAAGTAGTAAATGTAAATAAAAATTGTAAGTATTTCCCTCATTTTAAAAAAGTCATGTTTTCATAGGGAAAGACCCAACCATGGACAGAAAACACTGAAAATGGGCAGAGTGGCATCTGGGTCTCCTTGTCACAGGGCTCTTGTGGGAAGCCGGCCACAGAGCTCGTGGAGGCAATTTGTAAACTATAACAGGCTGAATATGCGATGATACGACTTTTCCCCTCGATTTAGTAGAGTGAGGGAATCATCTTAAGTTGCAGAGGACTAGAGAATGAGGGGGACCCTTTCCTGAAGGGAATCAGGCTCAGACGAGTGCGGTTATCAGGGCGCCCCGCAGCCCTGTGGGATTCTGCACTGGCCTGGGGTGGTGATCTCGTACCCCCCACACACACGAGGGGGAGGGAGGCAGGGCTTGGTGACCGAGCTTTTACTCGGGTGAACCAGACCTAGCCCTCTCCCTGCAGCCCTGATTTCCTCAGCCTGCGCCGACTTCGGTTTCAGTGAACCTTGGGGTCACGTTTTTCGTTAACATCAGAACAAACATGGTCACACACAGCCTCTGATGCATGCTCTGTCAGATCCATGAAATCTGGGTATGTCCAACTCAGTGAATACGAAGAAGATTTTCAAAAGGACACAGGGATGCTTATAAAGTTACGGACATGGAACTATGTCCCTGATACGCTGTTGAGTGGAAGAGGGAAGCGGAGACAGGGTAGGGTGGATCATATTTTTAACAGTATTCACAGGAGAGGTGGGGGTGGGGGGGCTGCTTTAAGGAATGAGCTTACCTGGAGAGGCCACGAGAGGAGGGGACCTTCACGGTCAGCTTTGTACTCCTGTGCTATTTGGATTGTTTCCAATGAGCTCCTTTTGCAGCATAAGAATAATGCTCCATGGCGCCCACATGTGAGCCAGCCCTGCTCTAAGCCCTGGCTCGTATTCACTCCCTGAGCCCTGCTAACAGCTCTGGCACATCAGCCGCCTTCCTCGTTTCACCCACAAGGAAGCTGAGGGGCACGGAGTTCATGGCTCGGCCACGATCGTGCCCCTGGTCACCGGGACCCAGCAGCCTGGTTCTAGAGCTCGTGCTCTGACACTTTATTACCCTGCCTCTCAAACGAGGGGGAGACCTGGATTTCCCAGTGGCATGGTGGGAGAGACGAGTGGTGTAAGCGCTGTCATGTGCACGAGGTGCTCGTCCCCTGTCTTGCAGAGGAAAACCAGCGCCTGCTACTCCAGCACCCCTACGTGGGCCGGCTGCTGCCGTCCTTGCTGGCCGCCAGGGCTCTGATCGTCCGCCAGCAGAGCCTGGCCCTGCTGCTGCAGCTCGCCCAGGCGGACCACGGACGGGGCCTGATCATCAGCCACCTTGACGGGACACGGTAGGACTCTGCTGGCGGGAGCTTCCCTGGGGCTTCTCAGACTGTCATCTGCCAGGTTAACACTTGCCTGTCCCCTTCCCACACCTCCAGCAGGAGAGGGGCCGTCAGACTTCATTAAGGGTCAAACCAGAAAGGAAGGAGCGCACTCCCTCGGGAGGACCTCCGGGACGAGCTCCTGTCTGAACTTAGTACCCCAGGCACTTTCACTTCTCTGACCGGTTTCCCTTTCACACATACTGCAGGTGGTATAAATGGCAGCCCTTCAAACCCAGATTGGGAATCCAGCTCTGCACTAGGTCATTCGCTCCTGCCCCTTTAGCCTCCGTCCGGTTCTGCCCTCTTTCTGCCCGCACTTTTCTTCTTTCATTCCTGTTCGAGGTGACACTCTCTGAGTTGGCATGTTCTTCAAGCCTTTCTGGAGCAAGGTAGAGTATAAGTAAATAAACGCATCTGGAACACTCTTGCACGTAGGTCTTTCCAAGGTTTACAGCCGTGGAAACAGAATGTGCCTCTCCCCTGAGTAGACCTGATAAAAAATTTACTGAACCCCAGTGATGCCTTCCAGTGCTTTTCAGTTGAAATAGTACTAGTTTCTACGTGTGAAATTACCATTTTTTATATCAAAAGAGTTGAGTGTTGGCAATTCCGTGTAGCTCCACCCAGTAGAAGTCGAGCAAGGATCACAGCGGGCTTTATACGTGTTTCATACACAATCTGAAAACAGAAGTTGGCTTCCGATTCTTCTCACTATTACCTCACTTTATCTCCTCTCAGCCTGGGAAGGAGGCAAGATAAGTGTTATGAGCCCATTTCACAGATGGGGCGGGAGAAGCTGCAGCACATCACCAGGGAATCTCACCCCGTTGTCTCCCAGGCCCTGAAGGCTTGCTCCTGCTTCTGTTCCCAGTAAGAGAAGCAGCCAGATCCGGAATCCTGGCAGGTCTTTCCTGGACCGAACGGAGACCTCCGGGGCCCATCCCCCGGAGCGGGGAGGTCCGTCGTGCTCAGGACGGGGGCTTGCTGAGCCTCGCTGTGGCCCTCCTGCTCTCAGCGCTGCCGCGGCCCCCGTGGCTCACAAGTGGGGGCTTGGCATCCCCCCAAAGCTCAGCCCACACAAGCAGATGGATTGTTAGAGTTAAATCCTCAAAAGCGCATTTCACATTTCAGATGACTGCAGTCACTTCCTCGATGCCTTCCTCATGGTTTTTCATTTGGTTTTGGCCTCTCTGAGTAAATGTAGCTGTGGTTGTCCCAAGCTTCCTCCTTGTCCCCCTGCCCCCCAGCTGTCTTTGACTTGCTTGAGTTTTCATTTGAAATTTTCCATTGTTCTGGAGAGTGGCATTTCTGAGCATCTCCCGCAGTCCTGCCTTGTCTCCAGACTGTCAGAGACACCTCTGCTGATTACCTTCGTGCCCACTATTCTCATTAATGTCCATCTCAGATTAAACCAGAAAGAGGTAGCCTGTGTTCTCTGAAATGAAGAGAGATGGCTTGAGGCTGCACACACGTCCCACAACCTCCCAGAGAGACACACATATCACTTTTCTCTTAAAATGCTTTCCCCCCTGTGAGAAGTCAAAGGGGCAAACGAGTACTGACAGGAACCGAGTGAGGGCCAGTGTCACTTTGTGGAAAGTGCTGGATTTTTCAATGCAAGCAGTCATGAGCTCAAATCCTCTGCTTGCCTCCTTCTATGTACGTGGCCCAGGAAAGCTGCTTAACCTTGACAAGCTCCGGTGTCTCATCTGTATCACAGACTCATGATGAAGCCTAACAGAAGTGATACATGCATGCCAGTCACGTGTTTCCTGCTGCGTTTTACAGAATACCTGATCGGGAGAAGCTGGTCTTGTTTATCTCACGTAACAGGAAAGACTACAGATGGCCACAGCCAGTTCAGTGGCTTAAAGATATCAGGGTCAAGTCCTCTGGCCTTCTCTTGATCTCTCCCTCATGGTCTCACGAGGCTGCTGCAGCTCCAAGTATCACATCCCTCATTAAGACAGGTTACCAGCAGCTAGATCTGTCCCTTTTACCAAGAGAAGCTACTGCTTATTTCTGTTTGCTCAGGATTGTGTCACATCCCACCCCGGTGGGAAAAGTGGTTCCAGCTTCTCTAGTAGAGTCAGCAGGAGAGAAGGGGGATAGCAGGGTATCTGTGGGATTAGCCAGCAAACGGCGCCTGCCACAGTAATGAAACAGTTAGGATGTATGTTTCTTCACCTGGAGAGGAAGCCTAGTTGTTCATGTCTCCTAAGACAAAAACCAAGATGATCTTTTTTTTTTTAAAAAAAAGATTTTATTTATTTATTTGACAGAGAGAGAGACACAGCGAGAGAGGGAACACAAGCAGGGGGAGTGGGAGAGGGAGAAGCAGGCTTCCTGCCGAGCAGGGAGCCCGATGCGGGGCTCGATCCCAGGACCCTGGGATCATGACCTGAGCCGAAGGCAGGAACTTAACGACTGAGCCACCCAGGCACCCCGACAAAAACCAAGATGATCTAAGACTGCCACCTCCTCTTCTGTACATTTCAGGTTCATTAGCATTCATCCTCAAGACTGAAGAAAACAGATTTAATTGGTGAAGGAAGAATCTGAACTAACAGCAAAATACATGATTTCTGACAGCAGGAACACTAGAGCACACCTCTGAGGAGCTGGGGATTTGCAGCAGCTTGGAGTTACCCAGTACCACAGAAACAGTCCGGTCCTGCCCCACCCAGTGCCCCTGTCCCCTGTGGGGTACCCCACTATGGCCTGTGCGTAATGCCCTCCAAGGGAGATTCCGGCATTGCCCATTATACTTTTCTCCATTTGATTAGGATGGGCGCTGTAACAGCTAATAGACTGGGAGTCTTTTCCCAGCCAATGAAAAGATGCAGATCTCACCTCCCAGGGCAGCTCATCCTGTTCCATCCTGTTCCATCCTGACTGATAGAAAGCTATCTCCTTGCACCAGGCACAAACTGCCTGCCCCATCCCATGCTCCCTACACGGAGGCCTTGGTTCAGTCTATTGAAGGCCTACAGAATGCATCAAATCTCCCACTTTCCGGTGCTCGTGGCATCTGAAGACACTGATCTTTTCCAGGTTAAGCATCCTGGTTTCCCTGACCATTCTTCAGATGATTTGACTTTCACATCCCTCCTAGAACAAGCTGCCAAATAAATCCAGTAGTGTAGATGTGGGTGACTGGAGTCCATTCCTAAAATCCCAATGTGATAGTCCCTTTCCTGCCTCTATTGTTAACTGCCCAATGGCATTGGGTCCTGTGGATCACTACCACGTTTCGTGAAACTCCACAGTGTGGCTGTCAGACCACTGCCCCTCTTGGTCCTCCTCCTGCCCCCAGGCGCATCCTTCTTGGCTTCCTTCACAAGCTCCCCTTATGCCATCACCCTTCCAAGTCAGGGATCCTACTCCTGGCCCTCTTTTCATTCATGGCCTTAATTATCGTGTGTAAGTCCTCTGAGTGCTCGGAGCCTTCCCTCTGCCGCTGGACATGTCCATCTCAACGTCACAAGCGTTACTAGCTGAAATCACCAGTGGTTCTTCCAACCAGACCCTCTCCCTGAACTTCCTGCCTTCATAGGTGGCACTTCTTCCACCCAGTTGCATAAGCCAGAATCCTGTAGGAAGATGGTGTATTGTCACTTCTCCCTCCTCAGCATCTGGACTCCCTTCTTTCTGGCTCTCCTCGGACATCTGTGACCTGCCCTTCTAGGCTTTCGCAAAGGCCTCTCTCTTCCCAGCGGGGTGTCTCCCTCTGCCCCTGCCCCAGCGAATCCCTCCCTCTTTACTGTCTGGCCCATTCCAGTTCTTCCCCAGTCGGATTCCCCGCGTCCGGTACCACCCGCTCCAGTGAACACACGTGGGTCGCTGTAGGTCACCAGGAGCCCAGCACTGTGCCCCTGTACTAAGCACAGCACTCAGCACACTGTAGGTGCTTAGGATGGGTTGGCTGGACAGACAGAGGACTCCCAGTGGTGCCAGTCAGTCTGTTAGGGCAGCCGCCCAAAATTGCGTTAGCTCCTTCGGGCAGCTGCGGCAGACCGTTTGCTCAGACTCGGTTTGCAGTTGGCTGAGAGCCCTTACATCTTTTTTGTATGAACCGGGCATAAACCAGGTCTCCCCATTTTATCACTTATATAGAATTTCCAGCTCTAAGTGGAGGACTTTGAATTTAACCCTATTAAATTTCATCTGACATATTCAGCAGCCTGTCAAAATCTTGTTGAATCCTTATTCCATCCCCCACCTCATTAGGGGGCCCTCCCTCCCACTTTAGTCATCAGCAGGTTAGTAAGCATGCCACTTAAATGTCACTTATGTGATTGAACTTGGCTGAGCCAGAGTCACGTGGCAGAGGCACTCGAGATTCCTCCCCAGTTGACATCTGATAGTCAATGAACTTTGGTTATAACTGTTCAACCCTCTGGGAGTTAACATTAAGTGGCAGAGCCATTCCCGTAGGAGGTTGTCTCTGTCTTTGGGGTGGGCAGGGATCTGGGCTTCCTAGGAGGACATAGCGAGGCCACCCTTTTGGCTTCTTTGACCCACACGCAGACTCCTTCATGGTCTCTTTGCAAGGTCTCCTTGTTGGGGATGCTCTCAGCTGGAGGACAGCCCGCTCTGAGGTTGTTATGGATTTTTGCAGATTGTTGGAAGCCTTGGTGTCATTTCTTGATTTCTCAGATAAGGAGGCCAACTCAGCTATGGGACTACTCACAGACTTGGCTCTGGAAGAAAGGTAATTTTTATTTCCAGAAATTGACATTTCTTCTTCAACCTTTGTTAAACTGTCTGATCTTTAAAAATGTGCAGTATGAAGGGAGGCTTGGCCAACTGAGCATCACAAGATTCACTGAGTAGGAGGGCTGATGCCTTCCAAGCAGGGGGCTGGAGTTGGCCACTCCTGTCCCTCTGCGTGCAGGGGGACCCAGTCCTCGATGGGTTTGGAAGCAGCAGCATACTTCACATAGTACCTCTCACAGCAAACAAGCCTACTGTGTAGTGGAGACGCTTCTTTCCCTTCATCAGTGCCTAATAGGAACTGCCCAGCAAGTGTGTGTTGAATGACTGAGAGACGGCACAGTGGAAGGTAGCCTCCCCTTGGGTTGCCAGTGGCATTGTGGGTAACCCCCCCATCTCCACTTAGCTGCTGGGGAAAACAGCAAGCGTCTTAGATTTTCGTAATTCTTGAGGGTTTTTTTAAGTACATCTTCTGTCTGTTTTTTAAATTTCCTCACAAACTTTAGGGTGTCTTGCTTAGAAATGGCCATATAATGAGACAGAGCTGTTTGTGCTCGTAGGCCGTTGGCACGGGCTGGGAATGGGTACGAGCCTCCCTCGCAGGTGCAGACGTGTGCCTCTGGGCCTTCCCCACGACCGTGTTCCAGAAACATGCTTGCCTGTGTTTCCTGTTTGCAGGGCACACAGGCTCAGAGCAAGGGGAGGGCAGGGGTGGCGGCAAGTCAGCTTGGCAGAAATCTAGGGCTTCCAGCAGCTTCTGCTTTGAGAAAGCTGCCATCTGAGATCTGTTGTTTAACATCAAAGGCAATTCTCCTGACTTAGAAAAATTAAAGCCGCGTTACATACCCAGTGACATTTGTGGGGGGAGGGGGTGGTTCAGAATAAATCATACGTGCATGCTGCAGATCACATGGGCCCAGAGTTTGTGACAGTCTGGTCCATTGTCCAAGACACTGTGTTTATGTTCTAGTTTATGCAGTGCAGAAATAAATCATGGGAATATTTTCTCAACAGATTCCAAGTCTGGTTCCAGGCCAACCTTCCAGGTGTGCTCCTGGCACTCACAGGTGTTCTGGTGAGCAAGCCCCTCACTTTTATCACCCGTGACAGGTATTCTCAGGCACATGAGCAGAGCCATTTAAACACAGTTTACACTCCGGGGCTCCTGTCGTCTCTCAGGTTGATTAGTCATTTACTCACAGCTGGAATTTACACAATTCTCAGTTATTAAAACAACTGCCGTTGGGACAGGTGGAGATGGTGTATGGATGGGGCCGGTACGGGGGAGACAAAGGTGGATGCGGACTGTGCGTCTTAGGCGAAGGCGGAGAGAGGGGGTCCGTCCCAGTCCGTCCCCTTCTGACCCTAATACCCGTCATAAGGACTGCGGGGCTGCCCTGTTCTCTCAATGGCAGTCAGCCCCACCAGGAGGGCAAGTGGTAATTTGAGCCTATGACACAGGACTTAGCAGGGTGGGGTTCTCCTAGGAGAGCATGCTATGACGGGGACCTGTCCCAAGGGGGCCAGAGAAGTCTCGGGATCTGAGAGCATATCCACACTCCCGTATTCCACACATGTGGAAATGGGAGCTCTGAGAAGGGAGAAGACTTGCCCACATTCTCCCACCTGCTTGGTGGCATCCCCAGGGTGAAGCCCTAGGCCCCCCTATTCCAGGCTAAAGTGCTTTTGGGTCTCCCCCTCTGTGTGCCTCCATCCTGGTGTCAGTGTGGGCCCATTGACGCCCCTGGGTGACATTATACTCTCTGGTTCCCAGGCATTTTCGAGAGTGAGGGACGCCCCTAGAGATTGCTCCAGCATTGTTTGCCTGCTCTCTGCAGACTTTTTTTCTCTTGACTCACTTTTAGAAGAGAGATCCCATGGTAACCAACCCCACAGCTCTCTGCCGGTGCATCGCCCTCATGGGGAACCTCAGTGCTGAGGCCGCCATCCGAAGACAGATGTCTGCTTCTGAAGAGTTCCGGGAGGCCTGTTTGGGCCTCATGGTATTGTAACTTTTCTAGTCAGAATTCATCTTTTCCCTGCTTTGGGAGCACTGGCTTCTTGTTGATTATCTGGCTTTTCCAAAACTTCTGTTTGAGGCTACTGGCACCAGTGGCTTATCCCTTCTACAATATGGATTTTATGGGTGGCCAGCCTTACAGCGCCCTCCAGGGCAAGCCTCAGCCCCCCTGGAGAGGTTTGAAGGATTTTCTGGTGGAGTTGGTTTGACTGCCCACGTCAGCAGCTCACTCTCCAGTCTAAACACAGGACTAGGCTGAACCAGAGTTACAGGGCACAGCACCGGAGACTCTTGGCCAGTCTCCTACACTAACACCAATCCATGGAACTGGTCTCTGATCTTCCAGCATCCGCTAGGTTCATGACATTGACAGTTTAGGGAGTGTAAGTAATGCTGGGGCCATTGCCAAGGGGATGAGATGGCCATGAAAAGCTGCAGGGCAGAAAGGTCATTGATTACTTTGCTTTGTTTCCAAAGGCCAGATGTGAGGAGGATGTGGACCTGTTCAGGGAGGTCTTGTACACACTCCTGGGACTTGTGATGAACTTGTGTCTTCAGTCCCCCATCGTCTGTGAGGTGCGGTGTTCTTTCCTCCCTGCTAGGAGCCCTGGGACACCCCAAGCCTGTGCCATTGCTAGAACTGCTCTCATTTTCACAAAGAGAATATAGCACAGGGACTCAAACCCTGGCGGCGGGAATGGGGAATGCTGGACAGATGCTCTGTCACTTTGTTCCTCCGAGAAATAGATGAGTCACTCAGGTGTTCATCCAAAAAATGGATGTGTTGAGCATGGTGCTAGGTTCTGCATTTACAAAGTCAAAAAAATGCGGTCTCTGATCTCAAGGTATTGCCCTGTAGTTAGGGAGACAGCCGTGGGAAGATGTAAGAGTGATAGAAGAAGGGGTTGTGAGGGAAATATGGACAGAGCATGGCCCTGCTGAAGAGCGAGAGGTCAGTTCTGTTTGCTCAGAAGAAGCTCCATAATGGATTCACATTAATAGGCCATTCAGACCTCCTCCTCTCTCCCTGTCATGGCAGGTTTGGGCCTTGGAGGTGAGCAGGAGGTGCATGTTTCTACTGAACAGCCAAGATGGAGGGATCCTGACAGTAAGTGTCTCCCAGGGAAATCCAGAAACCACTTCCTTTGTTGTTCCTGGGGATTCGGTGACGCCCCCACCCAGTGCCCATCTGTGGACCCCCTAGAGTCCATGGACCCAAGTTAAGAATCCCTTTTCTATATAGTTTGCAACTTACCAACTTATACAATGTAATTTATCTGATTTGTCCTATTCCAAGATATCCTGGTGCAAATTGGACAGGCCACAAGATTTTATTTAGAATCTCTTTTTTTCTGTAGTCAAGAAAGCCAGGCGTGTATTTTGAAGCCCATGATCCTTGAAGTTGTTTATGCATAATGGTTTTAGTCCCCTTAGAGATATATGCTGGGATGGCTTTCTCATTTCTGTTTCTAACATTTGGATAAGAAAGCCAAGAAAGACCTATGGTTAACACAGAGTATCGGGAGAACATCAGTATGATTCATCAGACTATTTGCTGCCATCCTAGGATGTGTTCTTTACTCACATAAGTAATCACCCCAACTTTTCCACCTATTAAGTTAGGGCCCTGGTGCTTAGAGAAACAACTAGGGGACATCCAACAGTCTGGAAACCAGCCCTTCAAGGAGCACAGACTGGGGACTGGGTCCAGGATCACAATAAAGGTTCTGAGCAGATTTGATGAATCCTGTTTGGGGCTAGTATGCCTATAAATTCCCTGAAGTCAATTCAGACATGAGAGGATGGAGGTTTTTAATGTGAACTCCAGGAATGTGTGGTAGGTCTCCAAGTTCCCCAGAACCCCCTAAAATTGTATAGACAATTTTGAATGTATGTGCATTTTCATGGGAAAGGCATCATGGCTTTCATCAGATCTTCAAAAAAAGATCCATGACCCCAAAAGTGGTGAGCACCACTATTCTCAGGTGCTTGGGTTTTTCTGAACGGTTTAGACCAGAGCGAGGCCTAGGGTAGTTCTGAGCTAACCCTTCAAGTACTCTCCTGGCCAGACCTTCCCAGGGCTCTGCCTCTGCCTGAGTCCGGTGCTGACCTGCTTGTGGAGCACAGCAGCACTTCACCAGCGGACTCTGGTCCTTCGGTAGAGTGCTCTTCCCACTCTCCAGGGCCTCAAAAGAGGTCCGTGCTCTTCCACTCTCCAGGGCCTCAAAAGAGATCCGTGCTCTTCCACTCTCCTGGGTCTCAAAAGAGATCTATAGTGTCAACTCCAGCAACATTCTAGCACCTGCAGGGGGCAGCTGAGGGACACAAGACTGATAATACGGTAATACACACATTTATCCCTTCTCCCTAGGGAGAACCTCATTAAAATCAGACTGAAAGCATTAGGGAACAGCAACAACAAAGTTTGAAACACGCATTGACAAAACAAACAGGCAAGAGTCACCAATTGGTTTTTTAATCATTTTAACCCTTTTCTGGAAGATGGAGAATAGCTGCAAAAGGCATAATTCATGAGGCAGGGCCGAAGAAACAGTGCAGTCTACAGATATAGGGGATGCGGGTCTGCCCCGTAGGCCGTGGAGAAGTTAGAGACTCCACAACACTGGGACCACACAGGGCACGAGTGAGAGATGGGGGATCACGCTTTGGCAGCCAGGCAGCTATCCCTCAGGTGGGAAGTTCGAGCTTGCTTTCTCTCATGGAATTGAAAGGCCAGAGAAAAATGTCTTGCTTTCTAGGATTTGGAAGTGCCTCCTTTCCACCTGTCAGTCAACTAACTCCCCATGAACACAGCATGCCCAAATATATTTGTACTGCTTTTTCATAAATGTGCCCAGAAATGGGCAGCTAAGGTCACCAGACATTTCAGGAAAGCCACACACAGAAATAGAAAAACCAAGAGTAACAGAAAAATCAACTCAAAAGAAATAGAAATGATACAGGAAACAGAAGAAAAAATTAATACCTATCATTTGTGTCCTCGGAAGGATTCAAGACAGTGTTCTATCCATAAGACAGTAACAGCTAGCTATTTAAAAAAGAAAGGGAGGGAGGGAGGGGAGGAGGGAGGGAGGGAAGGAGGAAGGGAGGGAGGAAGGAAGGAAGGAAAAGCTATGAGACCCCAAGGTCAATCCAAGAAGTCTACCACCTGGTAAAGGGCCTGCAGAGCTCTGCGGGGTGTCCAGGACTTTTTTTGCCAGAGCTGAACTGGCCGATTGTGTGTCGAGCTGAAGTGAGCCAGGCCCCCGTGTGCCAAGAGGCCGTGTTTCCAGCCCTTGGAGTGACCTGCCCTGCAGCTATAAAATGAACGCTGCTTCCCGGCTGGTCCCAGGGCCACTCCACATTTGTAAAACCAAGGTGCGGGTTTTGCCCCCATACTAATGATTGTTTTTGCCTCCCCAAGCTACTTGCTGACTTTTCAAGGTCATCAGCGTTTCTGAAGAGAACGGTTAATCATCTTTCCTTTCCCCTTCACTCAGAGAGCTGCTGGTGTCCTCAGCCGCACTCTTGCTTCCTCCCGGAAGATCGTGGAGGAGGCCCTGAGAGCTGGAGTGGTGAAGAAGATGATTAAGTTCCTGAAGGTAGAGTGAGCCGCTCGGGTACACACGCTTGAATTCCCAGGAGCGTCATAGATCATCCAGGGGACAGAATTAAGGAGGGCTGTGTTCAGTTAGGGGCCACCATCACACCCCTGCCCGACGTTACACTTCTTGACTGAGGATTCCTTCCACCTGTCACCCCAGACGGCACTCTGAACATCATTGTAAGATTGTTGCACAAATAAGTGAGTTGTTCACGAGACGCAGCCATAAAACCGACTCACCAGGCAAGCCTCACTTCACAGTGAACGGCTTCTTTCCCTGAAAAAGACGGTCGGAGTGGCTTTCCACAAGGTCCCACGGGCCCATACTTTGCTCACCTTCTGCTCGCTGTGCTTTCCCCGGCTGCCTGGAGAGTGCTGACTGTCCCTTTATGGGATACGGAGGGTGCAGCCTTACCATGGGACACAAGGATGCTCCCGTGGTCTGAGCGAGTCAGTGCGACAGTTGAGTAGACTCACTGAGAGGACCAGGTGAGTAACCAGGCTGCCCTCTGTGGCCCCTGCCCGAGCTGCCCATGCCCAGTGCGCTTCACCCCACCATGTTAGTGGGCTGAGCAGGGCCAGGAAGCGTGCTCCGTCGGGGGGCTGCTGCTGGGGCAGGGCAACACTGAGGGGGTGGGATGGTGGGTCAGACTTCAGACTCCATGCGGCTCTCGCACACCGGCTGGAGCCTGCTGATCACATGCACACACATGTGCAGTATGCATGGAAGATGCACATGCGCATCTTAAAGACCCTGCACTGGGTGATTTTGAGGGTTATGATTTGACAGTTACCACCTCTTAAAATGATCTAGATTTGTGATGTTCTCCATGCAGGCCTCACAGCCTTAGCAAGAGGGTCCCTATTCTCCAATGGTGAAATGACATGGGGTTGGGAGTGGGGTGCTCTTCCCGTCTTTTTGGTAGATCTGCCAGCCAACAGCATCCTTCCCTCCTCAGCCACTCACTCGTAAAGCCTTCTACGGGCAATTACGCAGGTGTGCATGACAGGCCTGTGGCCCTGTCAGAATTCCTACCGGGCTGTGGGCTGCGTTACTGGGGACGCGAATGACACCACCCCAACAGGGACCTGGCCTGCTCCCCGGGAAGTGCGGGCCATTCTCAGGGGAGCAGTGTTTCAGAAGTTCCGGAAGCCACACAAGCACAGCACAGCTGCTCGCTGGTTTCTGGCCCAGAACAATCCTAGGACTGATTTCTTTTTCTGATTTCATTCTGAAACCCAGACGGGGGGCCAGACTGCCTCACGATATGCCATAAAGACACTAGCTGTCTGCACGAATAGCTTTCATGAAGCGCGAGAAGAGGTGATAAGACTGGATAAAAGTAAGTGATCGATTCCTTAAGGGGAGCCTACATCCCAAGGTCCTGCCATCCTGGAAGCTGCAAAGGGAACTGGGATGAGGAGCGGGGAGAGACTGACAGAGTGCTGTTAACCTCCTGCCATCCTGGAAGCTGCAAAGGGAACTGGGATGAGGAGCGGGGAGAGACTGACAGAGTGCTGTTACCTCTCCCTAGACTTCCGCAGTGTTTACCGAGTAAGATCGCTGTGTCGCCCTGTTCTGGAAACGTTTAATTAGCCTTCAGCTGCGCATGCTGGAAACTCTGCTGTAACATGGCTCAGAGATAACAGGGTCGATGCGGGGAACCAGCCCCCCCCCAAGTAAATGGAAATTGTTTCTGAAGTATTCTGCTTAGGCTGGTCTAACACGGGTTCTCGCCCTTCAAGGGGTATGTGGGGGGACACCTTCAACCTTCAGTGAACTGGGAAGATAGCAGAGTCGGAGCCGGCGTCAGGCTAGTAACTAAAAGTGGCTGCCGGCATCCGTAGCGGGGTTCCCAGCGAGGCAGCCTGCTAACGTTCGCCCTCGCACCTGCTCTGGAATGCGTGGGAAGTGGACTGAGCGGGCCCTTCTTCTGGGTCCTGCTCCTTGCCCTGCGGCTACAGGGAGCCGGCCTGTGGCCCCCCCTTGGGTCACTCTCTCTGGAGTGTAGGGGTAAAGATCGGGGACTTTAGGGAAGACAGACCTGTCTGACACATAGCATTCGTTCACACAACAGCCGTGTCACCCTGGGCACTGCTCTGGGCTCCTGAGACCTCGGAGACACAGGAGGCCTGAGGAGGTTCACAGTGCTCAGCAAATACTTGCTGAGTGACGACCCCCAGAGCTTCTGGGGACGCTCGGTGTCCACGGACACTCCCTGTGCCCCTCGCGTCCGGGGCTAGCCTCCTGTTTGGGATTCAGAGGGACAGATGCTTGTCCTCTCCCCTCCCCCTAGAGTTCGGCATTCTGATGAAGCTGCTCGGCTCCGAGGATGAGGTGGTGGTGGGCAATGCCGCCCTGTGCCTGGGGAACTGCATGGAGGCGCCCCAGGCTGCGTCCTCCCTGTTGAAGACAGACATCGTGCAGGTGCTGTTGAGGCACGCGGCGGGGGATGCGCAGAAGACGGCCGTGCAGCTGAACGCGGGGATCGCTCTGGGGAAGCTGTGCACGGCCGAGCCCAGGTACGCAACGGCTCCTGGCTGGAGGGATGGGGGGGGGGGGGGGGGGGGGGGGGTGGGGGGGGCCCGTGTCGGTCACACTCCTGAAGGCGCTGTGCGGCAGCTGGGCCTCCGTGCCACCCAGCACTCCACGGGGAGCCCCATGAGCCCTTGTGCTTTGTGCGTGGACAGGTGTTGGGCCCAGTAGCCGCTTCCCTGAGGGCACTGGGGAGCTCCGGGCTCCAGCCAGAGCAGGGAGATGCCCCTCTGACAGGGATCCGTTCCGTGCGCTCACTGCCGCTGCTGTCCCTCCAGCTCCTCACCCCTCTTCCCACACATCCCCCCCTGCTTCACTTTTTCGCCTGGGGCCTGAGCATATGGGAGAATGTCCAGGGAGGGTAAGGTTCTTGTGCTGGAGAAAACACCGAAGCGAGGGATAGAATGGCGTGTTCCAGACCACCTGGCAAGCCGGGGCGAGAGATCTGGGCTTTAGCTGTGTACATCGCTTCTTTTTTAGCTTCTGTTCTGCTCTGGCTGGCTTCTGACCTGCTGAAACGCCTGGTCATTCAAGCTCCCAGAAGCCGCCCCCCTGTGTCTGAGGGACGGGGCCCCGGCATAGAAGGGGGTGCCTTCCATGGACAGGGAGCAGTGCTGGCCTGCCTGGCTCCTCCTCGTACAGACTAACCCCTCCGAGTCCTCCTCTGGAGAATGAGGAGGGTTGGCTTGGGTGACATCTGAGGCCCTTTCACGTTCTGTCTGGTTGTCCAAATGGAAGGCCTGGATAACATCTTTCTTCTCCAGAAAGCAAGGCACATTAGCTAGGATGAGCTCAGAGTAGCAGTTTCCTGGGAGTCCCTGAGCGCAGGGTCCCATCGGATCAGCCACTCACAGCATTTACCGTGCTTTGTGGACCTCCCTGAGCACCTTCCCTGCTTTGATCGCTAGGGCTCCCAGGGCAGCTACTCCCTTTCCGCCTTGCCAGCCAGCTTCTCCCTGAGAGGGGGTGGCCCCGGGCCCCATGGCACTGATGTGCTCGCCTTTGTGTTCTGACTCTGGCAGATTTGCTGCTCAGCTGCGGGAGCTGCACGGGCTAGAGATTCTCAACTCGACGATGAAGTATGTCGCTGATTAAGACACATGGTGTCTGTGCACATTTTCACAAACACAGGACTGTGTGCTATGGGGGGTCCCTGTGCTAATAAAGACTTTTCGAATGTCCACTCCAGAGATGAATGTTGTTTTCAGATGCTTGCCTCTGGTTTTCACCAGTAATGGGAGAGTGGGCGTCAGGCTGGCCACTGTGTTGGAAACCGCTCGGCATCCACCACGCTTTCTTCTACTGTCCCTTCCTGCCCTGCAGGGGCTGGACACCAGCAAACGGAAAGCGACATTTCCCAGATTCCCTTGTAAGCAGTGGTTCTAGACAGGAACTAGATTCTGCCAGCTGAATGCCCTTCCTGCCCCTGTGGCTGTTTTCTGCTGGCAAAAGCTAGGAACATCAAGTGTTTCGATAGCAGGATCTGTGTCCGAGTTCCGGCCCAGGGACAGTGTTGGCAGCTTCTTGGGCCTGGCCTGCCGCCGTGCCATGTGCTCAGTGGTGGTAGGTGGTTGAGCGGTCGAGTGGTCGGTAGGTGGTGGCTCCCCTGACAGGGAGTTCTCGACGATCCAGGGAATCATCCCCGGAAGCGCCGCCTGGTGCCCTCGTCCAGCCCATCGAGGGATTTATAAACATCTATTCCACGTGTTAGATGGTTTTCTGCTTGAAGTGTCAAAGCAGGGGCACCTGTCTCCACCCTGACCTCACATAAACATCGACGTATTTATTCCCCAAACCCACCCTGCACTCCCCCCATCCCCCAAACACACTGCTCCCTTGCCCCTGGCACCTCTGGACCCCAGGTCCCTAAGTGACAAGTCCAACAAGTGACACTCTTCTCCCACGGCTCAGCACAGTCACGTGACCATTTTAGGGTGGGTGGCAGGACCCTCATGCGAGAGTGACGCCAAGAGTGTCGGACCAGAGTTCCAAAGACTTCCGGTCCCGCCCCGCTACCCAGCAGCTGCGTGACTCCGGGCAAGTCGCTTAACCTCTCTGAGCTTTGATTGCTCCTTCTGGAAAAACTAGAAGAATACCTGTCCAACCAGTCACCTATATTGCTGTGAGGCCTCCATGAACTTCCCGGCACTCAGGGAATTATAAAGTGCTACACAAACAGATTACCAGGCCCCATCTTGAGGTCGAAGGGGTTGACGGTGACATCGGTTGGGTTAAATTTGAGGGGCCTGAGCAAGGGTAAAGCCCATGTCCCTTAAGGACACAGAGCTGGACGTTTTCTGGACCGTGTAGGAAAGGAAATTCTCCCCCTCCTCAGAGTTTTTATTCAGTACACCCAAAGAAATGGTTCCTGACAAGTGCGGTAGCCCTCGGCGTGAATTAGGAACTCTGCTCCTGAAACTAAGACAAATAATTGGCACTTTGAGGGGCCGAAAGGAAATCAGTAGCCCTGAGACCCTCGTGCTGGGACCGGTGCACCGTGTGGGGCTGGAGGGAGCTCGCTGGAGCACTTCGCGGTGGTACCTAGCACGGTCCCTTGGTGGCCGGCGAGTGACAGGCCGCATCAGAGAGGTCAGGACCTGCCACTCAGGCCCAGTAGGCCAACAGACACACTTCGAGAGGCTACTAAATGGCAAAGGGAGTTGGCTTGATGCTAAACAGAGCACAGAGAAGAAAACGAGAGGCCGCAAAATGTGCTGTTCCCAGAGAGAATTCAGTGGAGCTTCAAAAATGTAAAAGGCTGCCTGTGTACATAACCAGCAGGCTCGGCTCCCCTGATTTGAAGTTCAGGTCCCTCCTCCTCCCATTCTTTGGCTGCATTCCTCCTCCCAGGCTCTTGAAAATGGCTATTATACGTGTAATCTCTTCCCCAAAGAGTGGGGAACATCAAATTATATTATTATCTCTGCTTCCGAGTGCCTGCCGAGAGCAGTAATCTTCCCTGCTTTAGAGGAGGGTCCGGCTGCACCTGAGGAGCTCCCGCCTCTCGGGGTGGAGAGGGATGGTTTACACACTGGCGTTCATCCCCAGCGCCAGCCAGCCCTCCCCGGTCTTGTCACGGCTGACGCACGCTCTCATCTAGGGCTCCCAGGCGGCCTGGAAAAATGACCTCGGTGTTGGAGAAGGGGTTCATCTTGTACCAGGAGTGATGCTAGCACCATCCTTCCCACTCTCTGCGCCACAGCTTATTCTGGGAAAGCCACGGGCAAGGGAGTTGGGGTTGTCTATCCTAAAGAGAATGGGACCAGTATGGAACTAATGAGCACCCTGACACCACCACAGAGGTGTCAGGGGACAATGGGAAACAGCCATCCTGGACAGTGTGCTGGCCATGGTTCCAGGGGTCAGCGAGGCAGGACTGAGGTTAAATGTTGGGAGGAAATAAGAGGAAGGGGCAGGACACGGCTTTGTAAGCACTTTCCTGAGGATCTGTTACCAAGAAGTTCTTGGCTCGGAGAGCCAGATGACGTTCATCCTATTCTCTAAATGCCTTCAAAATAGGGGCTCTTCAGGGGGCCCTATAAGAGGAGAGAGTCATTGGAGGTGAAGAAAACATTTACAATTCACCTCCTTTCCCCATACGAGAGGCCCTTTGTCCTCATAGGCCAGTGACCTGCAGGCCACAGAGAGAGAGTGAATGATGCCCGTGCACTGAGCATTCCCTCTATGACAGCCACTGTAACAGGTGCCTCAAGACCCTGCCCCATAGAAGCCTCACAAAGACCCTGTGATGGGTAAAGAACTAAGATACAAAGACGGTAAGTACGTCCTTCCCAGGATCACAGAGCTGGTAAGTAGGGCAGCCAGAATTTCACTCCCGTAAACGTTCCTCCACTAGGGGGCATGGCTTGGAGGAAAGTCTTCTAGTTTCTCTGAGCCTCAGTTTCCTCTCTATCAAGTGGGGGCCACAGTCCCTACTTGCAGAATTCTTGGATTTGAATATAACATACATGAAGTGCTTGGCATCAGTGACTGGAAAACAGAAGGCATTTACTTCATGGTGACTATTATTTCTAGGTTAGAAATTAACCATGAACTCACCATCTGCGTCCTCCCACCCTCACCAAAATCTGCTCATCTCATACGTACCCCCATCTCAGTGAAGGCGAGCAGTTATCCGGCTGTTACGTTTGCCCTTCCCTCTCTCCCGTGCCCGGTGGCAAACACGAGGGTCCCCCGAGACCTGCCCATCTACTACCCAGGCATCAAAGTCTGATGGCCTGGGCCGGTGGGGTTCTGAGCAGCGCTCACTGGTGGTGTGACAGTGCTGATTGCCAGGAACGTGTGACCAGGCCCTGGGTGAGCCCAGGGCGCGGCATGCAGCGAGCTGGGAGCCCTGACACAGCAAGGGCCTCCAAGCCCCCATGCCACACAGATGCTCCCTGTCATTGGCTGTTCGTCCTCAGTTTAGAATCAGGAAAACCCGTTGATTCCAAGGACCGTGCTCATTCATCAAGATACCAGCAGGGGCTGCAGGGCCCCCTCCCTGAGTGCCCTGGAAAAGGAGCGTGAACAAAAGCTGACTGTCACCCCCACCCCTCCCCAGACAACCAGCTCCCGGTGTTCCTGTGGCCGCCTTGCCCTGACTGGGCTTCTGGGATCTGAAACCAGCTGGATGACTTTTTTTTTTTTCAAACGAGACGTCTAATTTTATCTCAGATTCAAAACAGCAACATGAAGAATGGGTTCTCCCAGGGGGAGATTTTGCCTGGGGCCAGGATCGGATTTCTCAGGCAGGGGTAGAAGGGGCCCTTGGATGCTAGCAGCAACAGCAGGGACTGCCCACCTGCTCCCGGCCACCCCAGCCTCGGGTCCGCCCAGTTCTGGGCTGAGGCCGGTCGCCGGTGGGTTGAGAGGCGCTGCTCGGTGTGAGCGTGGCTGCCTGTCACACGGCTATCTCCAACTTCCCGTTCGCGCTTTTTTTTTTTTTAAGATTTTTTATTTATTTATTTGACAGAGAGAGACACAGCAAGAGAGGGAACACAAGCAGGGGGAGTGGGAGAGGGACAAGCAGGCTTCCTGCGGCGCAGGGAGCCTGATGCGGGGCTCGATCCCAGGACCCTGGGATCATGACCTGAGTCGAAGGCAGACGCCCAATGACTGAGCCACCCAGGCGCCCCCACCCCGTTCTCGCTCTTAATCTTCCGGCGCTGCAGCTGCTCGCGGAGGGCCCTCCCTCCCCTCGAGCCGCAGCTCCGCCCACGCTCACGCACCCGCAGTCCGCTAGCTCTGCCGCAAAGGAGTCTCCACCTAAAAATGGGTTCACATGCAGTGAGGACTTAGGCCAGACCAAAGGCCCACAAAAATAGTGAGAAATACTGAAATGGATAATGAGGACAAAGGTTTCTAGAATGTTCAAGCTGAAAATAACTCAGGGACCATCAAGTCCAACATCTGCTTTATTGGAATCCATCTGATTTCACTAGCTAAATACAATTCACGTGTCTAGCCCACGCCGCATCATTTACAAATAAGGAAACCAAGACTCCCAAAGGCCGAGTTGTCCCCGCTGCGTGAGAACCTCTGAGCCAAGGGTGCAGAGAAGGGCGGGCGCTCACAGGAGCCTCGGGGAAGCAGAAGGCCTGGAAGCCGGAGTGCCCGTTCCGGGTCTGGAAGCCTGGGCTCAGGGCCCAGCTCCACCTGTTCTAACTTCACACCGTGAGTGTGTTGCCGAGACCCTCCATCGCCTTATCCATAGAAGGTGGGGGTAGGTTTGAGGTCAGGATTGAAGGAGATGGTTTCTGGAAGGCTCTCAGCATTGGGCTGGGCACACAGCAAGCCCGCGGGAAATGGTAGCCACGGCTGCTGTCACTGTACTGAGTCGGCTGCTTCCACAGGCACCCCCGGCCTGGCCATCCTTATGTGCTCTTTTCCAGAGTTCTTAAATATGAGGATTCTTGTCAGGGTCAGAGGGGTTGGTATGTGACTCTGCCCAAAAGTGGAGGATAGAGAAGTGTTACCCGGGGTGTAGACTGGCCTGCAGAAGCGCCGGTGAGGATGGCCGGTGGGAATCGAGGTGAGGGTGGAGGCAGGCACGGGACAGCCAGGGGATGGAGATGAGCATTCGGTGGGAACTCCGCACTGCATCCTCAGTTTCTGGGGGAAGGGGGTCAGAAAAAGACAGGTGCACTGGAATAGCCTCCTTGCTGAATCCCTTGTCCCCACTCTGTCTTCTGAGCCCCCTGCACAATGCAGCCCAAATAATCCTCTTAAACCCTATTTCAGCCACCTTCACAACTGCCCACAGGATCAAGGGCAAACCCCCCTGCTGGTGAGTGTGTTCGTGTGGGGGGGGTGTGTATCGGGGGTGTGCATATAGGTGGGGGATGGTAAGAACATAGCACTTTTTTACTTTTCTGAAGTTTTGCTGATAAAGCACTCCTATTATTTTACATGAACTACTGTAAGATTTATAAGCACTCCTTGCACTGCATATAAGTAAGAGCTATGATTCATAGGTTTTCAGTATAATTTAAAACACGCATACCTATTAATACCCCCAAAATATTTTTTCCTATAAATAATATTGATAGGGGCGCCTGGGTGGTTCAGTGGGTTAAGCATCTGCCTTCAGCTCAGGTCATGATCCCAGGGTCCTGGGATTGAGCCCCGCATCGGGCTCCCTGCTCGGCAGGGAGCCTCCTTCTCCCTCTGCCTGCAACTCCCCCCGCTTGTGCTCTCTGTCTCTCTCTCTGACAAATAAATAAATAAAATCTTAAAAAAAATAATATTGGTAAAATCACACATGGTCCATTCGGTGTGATCTCGCTGAGCCTTAAAGCCGGCCTGGGTTTAGGGTCATATTCTGGCCCCACCTCAGCTAGCTGATCCTGTGGTTCGCAGTGGGGCTCAGCACCTCACGCAGCCTGAGGCATGCTTGTTGACCGTGGCTCCCCACCATGTACTCTGTTCCCTTGGGCCAGCTCCCCAGTATTTGTCTGCGTACATTCTGCTCATTCCCATTGTCTTGCTTCTGCCCCCTCCTCACTGAAAACACCTTCTCCTTCCCTCTCTTCAAATCCTACCCATCCTCGAAGCCCCGACATCATAAAAATGGCAGGTGCTTTTTATTAAGTACTCACTAGTTTTCAGATCCTGCCGAACAACGTGAGTGCTCGTATGATTCTCCCTTTACTGATGAGAACGCTTAGGGACCAAGCGGCTGGCCCAGGATTGCACGGGGTCCCTCCAGGCACGGAACCGCCCTACTGGGCGCAGCCCACGCCGCCCGCCTTTCTCTCGGTCTTGCGTGGCTGTGCTGCACTTTTAAATACTTCATTCCTGCGGAATTGTTTCCTGTGTCTTCATGTTTTTTGCCTCTACGACTAGAATTTAGATTCTAGTTGGAAGACCCGGAAGATTGCTGTGAGAAGTTTTGTGGACGAAGAGAATGTGGAAAGAGAATGAGGTGTATACAGAAGGTGTTTATTAACCTCACTCTAAGGAGGGCACGCCCTGGAGGCTGTGCTTGGCCCTGTCCTCGGGAGCACGTGGGTGAGTCATCACAGTGACCGTGGCTTCCCTTCGGTCACGGCAAGCCCCTGGGCCCCCCGCTCCTCAGAGAAGAATGTACAGTGACCACAATTGTCCCTCGTGGCATCCCTAGGATGTGGAACACGACAGTCCCCTCTACACTTTCCCTGAGCAAATCTGGACGAAAGGCCTCATTCAAGGTCCCGCCCACACAGTCCTGGGGTTTCCAGCAACACCTTTGGCCTGCGGTCTGTCCCTTCTGTCCCCTCCCACAGGGAAGTAGTTCTAACTCCCTCACAAGGGCTTTCAGGCCTCTGCTCTCACTTCATGCCTATGACGCCCCTTTTAGGCAGCCATTATTTCCCATCTGAGGCCACGAAAGAGAAGCTCAGAGACCCCATGTCTTGTCCAGAATTTCCCAAGGAAATCATGGCTGAAGCAGGCCCCAAATCTGGCCTTTGCCCTGAACCTTGCTGCCCACTGCCCAGCCCTGTCTCTCCTCTCGTTAACTTTCTGGCCGGGCTGCACAGGGAGGTGGCCAGTCCTCACTCGCTCCCCGAGCGTGAAGGGGAAAGCAAAACCCTAACCCCTTTAAGGTTTTATCTGAAAGCCCCGCTAATCCATCATCGGTCAGTTAGATAACAGCTTAAGTCTCCCCACTGCAAAGGATTACCTTCGCAGCCGATCTGGCGCCACACATTACCGGAGGCGTGGGGCGGTGGCGGGCACAGGCCAGGGCCCCTACTGCTGTCCACCCTCAGACGGTGGGGAGCCCAGAGCCTGGCCTTCCATTAAGCTGCTCCTCGGCCAAGGTCATTTAAATGGCGTCTTGATCCTGAAAAGCTCCTCATTCATTCAATAAATATTTATCAAGCACCTACTATGTGCCAAGCACTGTGCTAGATAGTATAAAATGCCTTTGAGTGAACTAGATAAATCTCCTCAACATTTTTATTATAATTATAGCAGAGCATCATCAGGGTGAAAAAAAAATCAGACACAGCAGAACGCTCCTCCTGGCCCTAATATGGTCTCGGTCCCTGATCCACGCCCCTGGCATCAGGAATTAGAGAAACATCCGCTGAGGGCAGAGGTTCTCCAAACCCCAGCCCTTGGATTACAGGGATTATCACTCTAAAATCGAGGTATGGGGGGATGCCTGGTGTCCTTCAAGCAAAGGGAAGCGTTTAGAAGTCTGCAGACTTCCCGTTGGTCTGGGATCGGTACTAGAGCAGTTTATAAAGGGAGGGATCGTGTCTGATGAAGCAGACCTTCTCCTACGTGGTCTGTATTTCTAGGTCTCTTTCTACCTGACTCCTGACTCAGCTGTGACTTTTACCCCCAAAGGCAGTTTGGAAATACATCGGGAGAAATTTGGTGTGCCCTGTTGACCCAATCAGCAGAAGGGGATGACCTCCTCCCTCCACCCCGGCCCTGCTCCCTGAGCACCAGTGAATAACGTCTGACAGCTACAGCTAGACCTGTTCTCATCTTTCCTCTGGATGTTTGCTGGGGATACCCTCCTCCCTTAAAGTACTGTCAGTCTTGGGTCCTGCTTGGGCCACACAGCTGAGGCTCTGGATCATTAAAAAAGCAATAAAGGAATATGTGCCTTTCTTCTTCTTCTTCTTTTTTTTTCAGCTCAGAACTAGTAGAATCATATGAAATTCAGGTCAGGAATTGAAGTAGAAATAGCATTTTTGAAATAAGAACTTTCTAAATAGCTGGGCTATGTGCTGCTATAAGCATAGTTCTTGAGAAAAGAAAATCACTATCTGCAGGGGTGGCTGGGAAATGTCACTGGTTCAGCAGTAAGAAGCTAAGAAAGGTGACCCCCATTGGCTTCTTTCTGAAGGCACTCTGAAATCCGCTCTCTGAAACCAGGCCAGGTTTATGACCTTGGATTCATCAGCTGACCTCTCTGGGTCCCAGCCTCTGACTTGCCATTGCTCTGAAGACTGGGCCATTGGTATTTGCTTGCCCGGTACCCACTCCATCTGTTCTGGTAATGACTCCTCGATTTTTCCTGGGGAACCACTCCCTGCCATGCTTAACTACATGATTCAGGTGGAGCTTGACTCTAACCCTGGTTCCAGAGAACATGGAATCCAGGACCTGCCAATCACAGCACTGTCCATCCCTTTCATCATCCTAATTGGTCCAGAGGTGGTCATGGGACCTGCAGAGGGCCAATCAGAGCTCAGCCCAGACCTGTGCCAGAGCAAAGGAAAGAAACAAACTCTTCTTTCACCCATCCTGCTCAGGGGAGTAGGAGGTGAGTTTGGAGCTGTGTTGGTGATTTTATCATCCTTGACATGGGCTTCTCAGATAATGGAGTCAACAGAAGAAAGCAGAACCAAGAGTTGAGAGCCCTGACATCATTGTTTGAGCCCCCAAATCCTGCTGTATCCAAGGCTATCACTGACTTCTCAGTTATGTGAGATAGTAAATCCCCCTTTTGCTTCAGCCAGTTTGTTACTGTTACCAAAGGAGCCTTTGTCTGTCCCCTGGTCCCTTTCATCCTGCCTAAGTTCTACTTACCCTGAAAGCATCAGTTTAAAGGCTGAGTGGTCCTGCCCTATTTCTCCTACCTCCTTTCTTTCCACAATTTAACATAGACACATATCATTCTAACATGCTCTGTCGTTTGCTCATAAGGACACACTGTTTCCTGCTTGCACTCCACCTCTCTTCCCACCACAATGTCAACTCCACGTTGTTAGTTCCGAACACTGATGTGACCAAGTATCTAGAAAAAGTGCCAAGTATCTTGATAAATATTTATTGAATGAATGAGGAGGGGTGTGTGACAGGTGCTCAAAAAATACTTGTTTGAATGCTAACATTTAGCAGGGGAAGGCATTAGGGGACTTGCACCAGGGCCAGCTTGCGGTGAAGTCTGGTTTTAAACTCCCCCATACTCCCTCCCCCACCTCCTACTGGTGGTAATGGTTTAGGCTAAAATACTACAGTGAAGAGCAGCTTCTGTTGTAAAGTGCCCAGGTATGCCAGGCACCGGGATAAGTGCTGGGCACACACAGACGACAGACACACACAGTTTCTTCTCTCAAGGGGGGTCTGCTCAAGAGAAAGGAGGAGGACACACAAAATCACGTACCATCGGGGCTAGTGCGATGTTTGCAGTACAGAGCTAGGGCTTTTAGTCCAGCAAGGGCCACAGGGGTCAGAGACTCCTCCCTAGAAGGGGTGCTATCTGAGCCGTCTGCTTCCTAAGCTGGGAGGAGGACATGGCGGGGATGGGCATGGGTTGAGCAGGGAGAGGAGACGGGGAGAAATGAAGGACACTCAGACTACACCGAAGGCTGGGGCAGGATAATGTGCGCTGATTCCCTCCTTTCCTTGTCCGGGCTGCCCAGCAGACAGCTCCGTTAGTCCCTTATCTAGTCTCTGCTTCCAGACCACGTTCTCCCTCATGAGGCCAAGTAGTTGGGCATCTTTCACCCTTGTGTTTCGGCCACCTGCTCCCACATCATCATCATTCAGTGTCACCATCTGGAAATATCCATAGGCTGTTGTCTAAACCAGTCTTTGTTTCTATGAAAAGCCAGCGCTGGCACTCCATGCCGCCACCACCACTGGGTGCCTGGAAAGGAGGCGTCCTCCATTCCAAATTGCTCCTGACCGAGTGCTCCCAGGAGCACCCATCACTCCTTTTCTTCTGGGACATCCCTGGATAACTCTTCCAGGAGAGAGAGGATAGCTCAGGGTTGGATGAAAGCCAAAGGGCTCCCCTTTCTTGGCCTGAGATCCCATCTGTGACACCCAACGTGCCGTGTCCATACTCAGATGCAAATTTACCAGCACGTATGTAGTCCGCTCTTACTGGTGGAAAAGTCTTTCAACAGTCCTAGGGACACATTGCCTTCTTTCTAGCCAAAAAAAGCAGAGACAAAGATTCATTTCCACTGTGACTAAATTACCTGTAAGTTTCTCCAGAAGCAGAAATTGAGTTAATGCAGACCTTTCTACCAGCACAGCTTCCAAAGATATCTTTTAGCCTCAGGCAAAGTCCTGATGATATGATGTTAGTCAAAGCTCTGTCTTCAGTGTGGGCTCACCCACCCTCACACTGGCCTGAGGGGTTGATAGAGGATGGGAGTGTCACAGAGCACCCTCTGCTGATTTCCACTGCAGGGGGTCCCCATTGCTCAAACCTGGCTTCCAGGCCCATGACCCCAACACCACACCTGGATGAGCCTCAAGTCTGAGGGCCCATGTTTGATTTTATCAAAGCTCTTAAGGCCATCTTAATGGTGTTAAGAGCATTTGCCTTGGACAGGGGCAAGACAGATTCAAGTCCTGGGGCATCTAATTACCAACTGCGTGACCATAGGCAAGTTACTTAGCTCCTCTAAGCCTGTAAAAATGGGAATAATAATAGTACTTAGCTCAGGGGATTGATTAAAGGAGATAATATGGGCTAATCACTGTGGATGGAGTGGGCACAAAGTGAAGACTCAGTAAATGACAAGTCTGATTATTGCTTTGGCCCCTCAAGCCTCACCATCAATTTCTTCTCTTTCATCAGAAAAGCCCTTTTGCTAGAAAAACACTGTGTTTATAAAAACAGGCACAAAGCACAATAAATGATCATAAGGAATCTGATAGGAGGACGGCAACAGTGATGGGAATGTCTGAGGGCTTCCTGCCAGGGAAAAGGAGTCCTTGGGCAGTCACAACACTTAATTCCAGAAGTTTAACTGCCTGCAACTCTCAGCAGCCTGGCCGTAGGCTGTGGGCAGACATGGAAACGGTAAGGGACGGAGAAACTCACTGGGACTAGAGAAGCCCGTAAAGAGAGGTAGGAGGAACTGCCACAAGTCAGCCTTTCCATCCACCCACCCAGCCACCCACCCATCCAACCATCCACCCACCCACCCACCCATCCAACCATCCATCCATCCACCCACCCATCCTACCATCCATCCATCCATCCATCCAACCACCCATCCAACCATCCATCCATCCACCCACCCATCCATCCACGCATCCATCCCCCCCAGGTCCTGACTATATGCCCAGTGCTAAGGAGACAACAGTGAACAAAATATACCACAATTCCTGTCCAGGAGCTCACGTTCTGCTAGTCTATTTGAGTTGGGGTGGGTTTATTTTTACTTTTAAAAATTGTGTTCTTCTTCTTATGGTGTTGGTGGGAATGCAAACTGGTGCAGCCATTCTGGAAAACAGTATGGAGTTTCCTCAAAAAGTTAAAAATAGAGCTACCTTATGACCCAGCAATTGCGCTAATAGATATTTATCCAAAGGATACAAACATAGTGATCCGAAGGGACACATACACCCCAATGTTTATAGCAGCACTATCAACAATAGCCAAACTATGGAAAGAGCCTAGATGTCCATCGACAGATGAATGGCTAAAGAAGATGTAGTATATATAGATATATAGATATAGTATTATATATATATGCACATACATATGGTGGAATATTACTCAGCCATCAAAAAGAATGAAATCTTGCCATTTGCAATGACATGGATGGAACTAGAGGGTATTATGTTAAGTGGAATAAGTTAGAGAAAGGCAGTTATCATATGATTTCACTCATATGTGGGATTTAAGAAACAAAACAGATGAACATAGGGGAAGGGAAGGAAAAATAAAACAAGACAAAACAAGAGAGGGAGACAAACCATGAGAGACTCTTAACTCTAGGGAACAAACTGAGGGTTCCTGGTGGGGAAGGGAGTGGGGGGCTGGGGTCACTGGGTGATGAGCATGAAGGAGGGCACGTGATGTGATGAGCACTGGGTGTTACATGCAACAGATGAATCACTTAACTCTACCCCTGAAACTAATAATGCACTATATGTTAATTAAATTGATTTTAAATAAAACATTTAAAAACAAAAAACCAAACAATTAAAAAAAATTGTATTCTTCACAACCACCTAAAGCAGATGGGGAACAAACAAACTCTGTTCTTGGTTCCTCTCAGTGTGCCCAAAGTAGTGTGACAGTTCCCCACTCCTAAAAAAAATAAAAGAAAGGAAGAACTTTACTAAACAGTAAGGAATATAGAAGAAAGAAACAAACAGCAAGGAGCATGAAATCAGCCCCCTCTTAGAGAGCCTTTTCTTTTCCTACACCCCTAATGAGCGTCGGGTTTCCCGGTGCGTGCACCGTGCACTGAGAAAGCTGACTCAGTGGTTCGGGCCCTCCCTGCCCCCAGGCTCCTGGCTTAGGCCCACCCTGGGAGGACCCAGAGAGAGGAGGAGGCTGGCTATCCTCAGATAAACAATACAGCCCTGAGCATTCCCAAGCTTGACATCTGGGGGTGTATTTTCCCCTCTAGGGTTTGCTAAAGGGACTAGCACGTCAGTTCTTCACATCTCCCTTTTCAGCATCTTCTTCTTGGTCCACAAGTCTTCGAGAGAACTGGTCTGCTTCCTCCCGTGATCCTCTCTTGCCACAGACATTTAAACACATAAGAAACACAGACATTTAAAGGGCCTTTTCTCTCCCTCCTTAGTTAGGATTTCTACATGACCACTTGTCGGAGGGGGTCAGGTATTCTCTAGGCTTTCAGTGGTCAATGTTGGATTACTCCCTTTCTCCTGTTACAGGAAGATTTTGCTTCTGAGAATGTAACGTTGCCTGGAACTAAGAACAAGGAGGAGGAGGGGGACGGTGGGGGGAGGAGAAGAAAGAGAGGGGAAGGAGGGGGAGGGGGTTAGGGAAGAAGGAGGAGAGAAAGAAGGAGCAGGAGAATTAGGAGGAGGAAGAGGAGAAGGAAATTAGAGAAGGAGGAAGAGAGCTTTACATGTATTTAAAAAAACGTTTTATTTTGAAACAATTATAGATAAGCAGACAATAGTGTAACGCATAATGTCAAGATCCCCTATACCCTTCACCCAGTCTCCCCAGTGGTAACACGTTATGTAATTACAGCATAACATCACAACTGGGAAATGGACAGTGATACCATCTGCCAGCTGGATTCACATTTCCTCAGTTTTACATGCTCACACTAGTGTGGGTGTGTGTTTCGTTCTAGGCAGCTTCATCACGTGTGTAAATTCATGTGACCACCACCACGGGCAAGCTATGGTACAGGTTCATCCCCGGATTCCTCGTGCTGCCCGGGGCAGCCATAACCAAACCCCTCCACCCCTGACAATGGCTAATTCGTTCTTGAGCTCTATAAACTTGTCCTGCTAAGAATGCAATATAAGTGGGGCACCTGGGTGGCTCAGTTGGTAAGTGGCTGCCTTCGGCTCAGGTCATGATTTCAGGGTCCTGGGATCGAGCCCCACATTGGACTCCCTGCTCAGCGGGGACTCCGCTTGTCCCTCTGCCTGCCAATCCCGCTGCTTGTGTGCTCTCTCTCTCTCTGTCAGATAAATAAATAAAATCTTAATTAAAAAAAAGAATGCAGTATAAGTGGACTCATACAATATGTGACCTTTGGAGACTGGCTTTGTTCACTCCATAGAATTTCTTGGAGCTTCATCCAAGTTGTTATGTGCATCGATAATTGCATGTTTTGATTGCCGAGTAGTGTTCCATAGTGCACCGTTCGCCTTAAACATAAAAGTCAGTTATTTTACAAACAGCAAAAAATGGGTTTATTTGAGAATAGCAGAGAATCACAACTCAAGACATGCAAACTATGGCCAAACTACAGGCAAGTCCAAAAAACAAAGGAGAGAAACATTATTTTATGAAGAAGTTGGGAGGGGTTGTTTTGAATGAAAATCCACTGGAGAAAAGCAAGACAGGGTGATGAAGATCTCTCATCGGCTAAGTTGCAGGGATGGTCGATTTCTTTTAGGAGATGCAGTGTCCATCTTTTCTCTGGTGGGGCCTGTAATGGATGATTCTTTCCTGTTGATGCTCCTTCTGTTGGGGTCTGTAGTTGGTGATTCTTCCTGTAATTGACGTTGAGTGGTCCACTGCCCCTTCTAGCCTCCCCCCTCCACTTGAGCAATACATATACCACAGCTTACCATTCACCTGCGGAAGGACATCCAGGCTGTTTCCAGGTTCTAGCTATGCAAATGAAGTTGCTATGAATACTCATGTTAAGGTTTTTGTGTGAACACGTTTTCGTTTCTCTGGGATAGATGCCCAAGAGTGCAATTGCTAGGTTGTAGGCTAATTGTATGTTTAGTTTTATAAGAAAATGCCAAAATGTTTTCTAAAGTAGCTATACCATTTTACATTCCCACTTCCAAAATATGAATGATCCAGTTTCTCTGCATCCTCACCAGCATTTGGTGGCGTCACTTTTTTTTTTTTTTTGGTGATGTCACTTAAAAAATTTTTTTTAGCCAATCTCATAGGTGTGCAGTGATATCTCATTGTGGTTTCAATTGGCATTTCCTTAATGCTCACGTCTTTTCATACACTTATTTCCCACCTTTGTATCCTCTTCAATGAAATGTCTGTTCATGTCTTTCCTCCATTTTTAATTCTATAGCTTGTTATTTTATTACTGTTGAGCTTGGAACGTTCTTTACGTATTCTAGAAAATGACTACTTTGTCAAATGTCTGGTTTGTAAATATTCTCTCCATCCATACCCTGACTTTTCATCCTCTTCACGGCATCTTTCATAGGGAAAGTTTTTAATGTTGAAAAAACGCCAACTGGGGCGCCTGGGTGGCTCAGTCGGCTAAGCATCTGCCTTCGGCTCAGGTCATGATCCCAGGGTCCTGGGATCGGGCCCCGCATTGGGTTCCCTGCTAGGCGGGAGGGAATCCTGCTTCTCCCTCTCCCACTCCCCCTGCTTGTGTTCCCTCTCTCACTTTCTCTCTGTCAAATAAATAAATAAAATCTTTAAAAAAAAATCCAATTTATCCACGTTTCCTTCATGGATGGCGCTTTTGGTGTTCAGCCTAAGAACTTTCTGCCTAGCCCTAGGTCCAGAAGATTTTCATCTTTTTTTTTTTTTCTGAAGGTGTTATACTGTTACATTTTATATGTAAGTAAGTCCACGATTCATTTTGTATTAATTTTTGGATAATGTGCGAAGTTTGGGTTGGTTCTTTTGTTTTTGTTTGTTTTTTTTATTTTGTTTTGTTTTTGCCTAAAGGTGTGGGTTTAAGTGTATTTTTAAAGGTTAATCCTTACAGCAACCTTTTGAAGTGGGTATTATATTACCATCCTATTTTACAGATGGAGAAACACAGAGATTTGGTAATGTTGACCAAGGCCCAGTGGCTCGTAAGTGGTGGGGGAAAAGCCTGGGTTTGAAGGCAGGTCTCACTGACTCAGAGGCTCTTGCATTTAAGCCCTGCTCCTCCTGCTGCATTCCAACCCTTCCTCTCTGGGACAGCCTTGCTCCCGGGGCAGATGTTCTGGTTCCCTGTACACATTCCTTCATCTTGATCAACCTGGCCCTCACCTCGGTACACAGGGTAGTGGAGTTTGGAGCCTGCTGGAGCTTGTCCAGCTGTCCCGTGACATGTTTGCAGGGTGGAGAATGGGGACAGACTGGAGAACTTCCCTCTATGCAGAGAGCTTGCCATTCCAGTTTGGGGAAAGGCTCATGTTGGATTTCAGCATCGTCCAGAGTGTTGCAGAACTGCTCTATCTGCTCCCTGGTCTGGGGGTGGCAGGCTGAAAATTTTAGTTTCCCCAGACACACACACACACACCCACACACTTCATATAATAATTCCAAGTCCGGGATATAAAATCAATGTGCAGAAATCCAAGTCCAGAAAAGTTCCATCCCCCATCTGCCAAAATAAAATACAGTGATAGAAGTCAACAGGAGGGACTCAGCATCTGGAGGCAAAATTCCTAGGGCTAGAACATACTTCTTGCCCCTTCCGGTGGGTTTGTGTCGTGGTCAGACTGCACCCACCTCATTCGTCCCTTCACAGGTAGGAACAGGCAGCTGAAGGCGAAATCTTCCTCTCCAGCGGTGTCCTCCCCACCCACTGGCTGCAGACTGGCCAGCCAGGCCGGCCCCAGGAACTTCTGCACTCAGACCCCCAGAAAGAAATCAGTAGCTCCCAGGTCTACTTTGCTCCTTCCCAAATCCTTAAGCCTCAACCCACTTGATGAGGAACCTAGGAGTTCTTTGCTTCTCTGACATTACTCCCAGGGCTTATCCACCCATGGCTAGGCTTTCATCCTGGCCCCCAAGAGTGAGATAAAGGGAGCAGCCCAAGCCAGTCTAATGACTCCGTTTGCTATGAATATGTGCACATATTTATTTTGCCAGATTCTTCAGAAGTCTCAAGAGTGCTTGAACCCACTGCTTGGCTGTTTCAACAGTTGGTCAGCCGTAACACACCTGCTCCTGCAAGTCCCTCGACTTCCACCCCTGAACAAAACTCACAGAGGAGTTCTATTTGGGATCCTGGCAGCCTGCCTTGAGCCCTGGGTGTCTCCTCCTACAAGGGTGATGCTTCAGCATTCCTGTGATGGTCTCTGCAGATGCCAGGAGGCTTCTGGTTTCTTGCTCTCACCAGGCCAGGGGAATTTCCTCAATGGATTCAGGCCATTTGACCCTGGTGCTTCCTCCAGTGGCCTCAGAAGATGGTGTTGAAGGGCAGAAATCTGGGCCTGAGGCAAACAGTCTCAAGGCCAGTGGGCTGTTCACCTTCCAATCTCCATTCTCACCCACCCAGTGGAGCTCCTGACCTCCCTGACAATCATGTCCTCCATCATCCTCCAAGCTGCCCGGTGGAAGAGTCTGAGACTTGTCAGGGGTAAGCAGAGCTGCCCAAGGGACCATCAGTTCTGCCATGCCCTGCCCTGCTCCAGCCAAAGCAAGCCATGGGTCTCCCTGTGACAACGACTTTGGGGTCCATATCCTACTCAGGGTGCAGGTTCCATCCCATCTATACTCTTCCAGGAAGTGCGATTCTATTCCCCTATTTCCCCCTATAGTCTTAAAGGGCCACCCACCTACTCCTCCTGTGCCCAACAATTTTCCCTCGGAACCTAACAGACCTGGCTCTGAATCTCAACCACCACTTACTAGCTATGTGGCCACTGACTACTTACTGTCTTCAAGTATAGTCCCCTCATCTGTAAACAGGAAGATACTGCTCTCATAATGGTTGTTGTGGGTTTCAACAAGATCGTATTTGTAAAGTACGGACAGTAGGCAAAGTCCATAGTGATGCTGGAACAAAGTTAATGCTCAATAGTGGCTGTCAAGGGTCCCTTTGACAGCTGTCCCTGGGCCCACCTTCAGTCCTTACCTTGCTTACCAGAATTCATCCTGGGGTGCACAGAAACTCTTATGGAAAGAATGAGTTCTCCAGCTTCCCCCTGGGGTCTCTACTCACCCATCACACCCCCACGATTCCCTAAGAGTCTCATAGTGGTCATGGTGAGAGGTTCTACAGGTTTGGGCCAGAGGTAAGGCATTTCCTCCTGTGCTAGGTGGGCTCCTTGACCTTGGGGATGGTCACTCTGGGGGTACCCTGTGGACTGCAGCCCACCTGCCCAGCTGCAGGTAAGACGTGACCTACCCGGCCCTGTCTGGTGACAGTTCCTCCAGCAGCACCTGCCCTGGAATGAGCCTGGGGACACCTGCCTATTCAATCCTCTGCAGGTGCATCTTCTCCCCTCCTGCCCCAAGTCTCTGCACTGAGCCCTTGGGCCAGATTCCTCCACGGCCCAGACACTGCTCTGCGCTGATCCCATCTCAAGGATGGGGCCATGGTCACAGTCTTGCTGTTCCCTGAGCCTCATCCCTGGACCCTGGCAACAAGCCACCCCAGTAACTGGGCCAAGGAGTCCACCTCCCTCATGGCCAACCCCAAATCAGGTGCCAGTCCCTCTGAGGGTGGGACAGAGAGCAATGCCAGGAAGGGGAGCTCCCCGCAGACAGGAACCCAACCTCTCACCCCACTGTTCTGCTGACCCCTTCTTGGTGACCTTCAGCACACCAAGACCGGTTGACAAAGAGACAAAACAAAAACCCCAACAATAAAAGGCAACATTAAACCAGTCAGGCCAAAAGATGCAGACCCGAAAATCCCCATTGCAACTTTTTGACTCCATTCTTGCAGTGGAGGTGGAGGGGTGGGCTCCAGGCCCCCACACCCATTGGCAGAGACCCCTAGCACAGTCCTCACCCCTTCAGAAACGCTTGGTACATGTGAGCAAGAATAAATAAATCAACTTCCACTTAGGGCTGGGTGGAAATCAAGGGGGGCCCCCTTCTCCTGCTTCCCGTTCAGGACACCTTCCTCTCTAGGCACCTCCCCTCGCCCGAGGGTGACCGCGGGGGTACAAACGGAAGGCTGAGACTGAGGAAGGGTGCTGGGGTGCAGAGGGGCTCTGGGGGTGGTGCCTCGAGGGGGGTAAGGACCCTCTTCCCAGGCCCGCCAGGGCCCATCGCTGCTGGGGCCCCAGGACTCCCGTTTGGGTGTCTCCTCCCGGCGCGGAAGGGGGGAGTGCCGACGCCTCCCCATCCCCACCTCCGGGGCCACAGCGGCAGGAAGGCAGGACGCCGCCCCGCCAGCCTCGAGCCTCGCCTGCAGCCCGGTGCCGGGTGCGGACCGAGTGCGCGGGGCCGGAGGGGCCGGGCGGCCGCCGATCGCATGGCCGCGGGCCTGGAACAGAGGCTGGGCAGCCTCGCCGTCTTCACCCGCGATGACTTCGAGGGCGACTGGCGCCGGGTGGCCAAGGGCGGCTTCGGCCAGGTGTTCGGGTGCAGCACAAGCACTGGAGGACCGAGTACGCCGTCAAGGGCTTCCCCCCCACCCCCGCCCCGCCTCCAGTCGGAGGCTGCCAGGTACCTGCCCGCGCTGCCCCGCAGCGTTCAGAGGGGACGGCCTGAGGCCCCGGGGAGCTCCCCACGGGGCTGGGGGGCCTGACCCAGGCCCAGCCATGGCCGTTTGTCTCCCTATCTGCAACGCAGTTGGGCCGCTCTACCCGTCTGTGGAATCCACGGAGGGCAAAGGGGAGCGAGAACTACCCTCCAAAGACACCTTTGTCCCATCTGACCTCCCCGACTGGTCGGCCTCCTTCCTCCTGGGGGTCAGGGTGGTGATGAGTGCTCCTGATGGCCCTCTGCCACGCCTGGATCCGCCCCAAGTTCTCAGGGCAGGCAGGGCTGGGCTTGCTGAGAGTCTTTGGCACTTGGCCCAGCGATGCTCCCTGACCTGTGGAGAAGCGCACACTCGCTCTCCCTTCCTGTGGCCGTCGGCGTGGCCCCTGCCCGGCCACTGCAGGCTGGGGGAGGCGGGGGACTGGAGACTGCCCAGCCTCCTGGCCTGAGAGCCTGTCCGGGCCACTTGCCGGCTCTCACATAGGTCCCACTGGCCAGTCAAGCTGGGGATGCTTGGCTCTGTCCCTGCTTTTGTTTCTGGCTCCTCCCCCACCCATCAGGTGCGGTGCGGCCACTCCTGGGCATGCCTCCTTTTTCTCCTGGCTGCCTCTTTCTCACTGTGTGTCCCCATCTCTGCCTTCCTGTTGAGATGGGCTCCAGTCTCCTTCCCACCGGATTTGCTTGGAGTGGCCGCACGCTTACTCCCTGTGCAGCCATGAAGGAGATCCTTAGGATGTGAAGTCTGAGTGTGAGAATTGTGTCCTCTTCTCAAGGTTCATGGCGAGGGGCATCTCCTATTGGCATCTTATGTAGATGTTGTGTTCTCTTTGGTCACCATGCAAGCCCCCAAGACACAGCCTCAGGTCCCACACATTCGAGACAGCCCCTTCTCTAATTGCTGGGCCTTCCACCTGCTTCGTGAATGCGGGCAAAGTGAGACAGCCCACAGCTTGACCCTCTTCCTCCTTCAACACCCTCATGCTAGCTTGGGAGCACAGTTAGGTTTTTCTACAGTTTATCCACATCATTTAGACTTTGAAGTGAAGGACAAAAGAAAACAGATGGCATTGACAATGACTTTCCCTTCCCAAGTTCTGGGAACCCTCTGAGGGAAAGGGGCCGAGGGATTTAATGATGGTTAATGCCTTCTGAGTGTGGAGTAACTACACTAGGAGCTTTATGTGTTTTCACTGGATACTCGTTACACCTCTTCATTCATTTCTTCACTTGACGAATGCCAGGTGTTGGGCGCTGTGCTGGACCCTGAGATATGAGGGTGAGTGTAACAGATATAGCCTTGTTCTCCTGGAGCTTATAGCCTGGGGGGCAGAGCCTCTCGTCAGAGGCATCAGAAAGTGCAAAGGGCCTGTGGCAGGAGGGGCATCGTAAGTGAATGAGGTGGGGGAAGGCTGTTGGAGCTGGAGTTGAGAGAGAGGGAGCCGTGGAAAGCCACTGAAGAGTTTGCAGCCAGGTTGGGGGGTGCATGACAAAAAGGAGTTGATCGAATCTGCAGGATGGAAGATGGATTGGTAGGGTAGAGTGGCTTCTGGTCCAGTTAGGGGTTGTCATTGTTCAGGCAAGAGATGATCGCAGTCCAGCCTGGCATGTAGTGATAGGGAGAGAGGAATGGATTATACAGTATTTAGGAAGTAAACATCCCCTTGACTTGGTGCTGGGTTGTCTGTGGGGGGGACGATGAGGAAGAGGAGTGTCAAGGTTAATACGATGGCTGGCTTCCCCAGAGGAACAAAGGCTCACTAGAATGTCTATTCCATGAGAGATGAGTCTGTGCCCGTTCACGGCTGTATCCGGAGCCCGGCACGTAGTTGGTGTCTGTTGAATGATGTTGTTGACAATTAATAAAGGGAACATGAAAGGAGGCACAGGTTGGGAAAAGAAGAAGAGCTCAGTTTTGTACAGGTTGAGTGTAAGGTGCCTTTTAAACAGCCAAAAAGAATTGTTAAATAGATTTCACGTGAAGGTCTGAGCTAACAATATGAAACTTTGTGAGTCATTTATTAGAGTTCGTAATTGCAGCCAGGACATGGATGACATTCATTCATCATAAGCACTAAGTAAGCAAAACAAAGTCCCTACCTCATGGAGTTTATAGTCTAAGGAAGGAAGGAATCTAGAGGAAGACAGAAAATAAGTTAGTAAATAATATATAAATAAATCATTTTTATCTATAGCACTTAAACCACCTGACATTTTCTTGATGAAAATACCTAAAGAGTGTTGAATAACCTGATCTTCCAAGAAAACAGTTGATCTAGAAATATTAACTTGTCTGCTTTCTGGGTATGGGGGTGGGGAGACAAGGACTGCCAGAGTTGGGGTAAAGCTGCTATTTAATAAAGACTTGAAATCACTAGTCACAATTTGAATAGCGATTTGCAACAAACAAGTAGCAAGCCATGTGGCTGTCTTAGAGCAGAGGGAACAGCAAGTGCAAAGGTCCTGAGGTGGGAATGTGCTTGACATGGTGGAGGACCAGCAAGAGGCCCTTATGGCAGGAGCAGAGTAGGGGAGGGTCACAAGCTATGCCCAGGGAAAGATCATGCAGAGCTTTGTAGACCAGTGTGAGAACTTTGGCTTTTACTGTGAATGAGAAGAAAGCCAGTGGAGGGTCTTGAGCAGAGCAATGACATACTCTGACTGACATTTTACGAGTATCACTCTGGCTGCTGGATTGAGAATGGATGGCGGAGGGAAAGAGAGAAGCAGGGAAACTGATTAGGAGGCTTGGGTCAAGATGGCCCTGGGTAGAGGTGGTGAGAAGTGGTCAGATTGTTGCTCTATTTTGAGGGTAGAGCTGACAGAATGCACCGAGGGACTGGTCGTGGGAAGGAGAGGAAGAGGAACCAAGGACATCAGATCTTCGAGCACAGGGAGGAGGGAGACCCCATTCACTGAGAGGAAGGCAGAGGGAGGAGCAGGTGCGGCGAGGGAGAACCCAGAGTTCTGCTTCAGACACGCCATGTCCAGGACCACGACAGGTCTGAGGTTGTAAGAGGTGGTGCCGAGTGAGAAGGCAAGGGCCGGCCCTGGACTGGCTGAGAAACCGAGACCTGAAAACTGTGCATGGGCTGTAGCCCTATGCAGGGGTCTTTGCACACGTTAGCAACCGCTGCTCAGAGAAGCTTCGAGACCAGACACCCGATGACGGGGGCTGGTGGGGGATGAGCTGCAGGCACAGCGCACGGGGGCAAGAAGTCTGGGTGTCCGGGGCAAGCTACTGGCGTTCCCATTTTACAGTGAAGAAACTGAGGCCCAGCGAGTTTACCTGCCCAGGGTCATGCAGAACATAAGTGGTAAAACTGGGATTTGAAATCAGGGCAGATCCCTGGCTTTGCCCCTCCACGACAGGTATCCCAGCTCCTGGGAATTGGAAAGGACAAGAGGAGAGAGATAAGAGGTACGGCAGAGGTGGAGGGGAGGTCTCTGGAACAGTGCAGAGGTAGAGGCGAGAGCAGGGGGAGCCGGGAGCCACCCTGTCCGGATGCGAAGGAGATCAGGTGCTTTTTTCCTGGAGGTCAGCAGCCCCTGGCTGACTTCTCGGGCCGCCCTGCGCGCGCATTCCGGCAGCCTCCCACTGCAGTGCCCACGCAGCTTTGCAAATGCTGTGCTTTTAAAAATGTCGTTTCTCCTTAATCCTCATCCCCGCAATCCCCAAACAATCTCAACAATTTGCATATCTACTGTTCTGTGGGCACAGTGAAATGAGCGGGGAGAGAGTCGGCAAATGCTTATTCTGTAAGGCCTTCCCTTAAGTCTTGACTTCTGTTCCCTTCAACAAAGATGTATTGTGCCGTGCGTGGTAATGCGCTGGGTGTGGGGGGGCAGCAAGAGGAATAACTGCAATCCATCCATAAAACGGAGTACGGTGCAGCCATTGCAGACCTTGCTTCGGGAGAAAAGCATGTGAGGACGCCCCGTGCCACTCTTAACTGGAAAAGCAGATTGCAAAGCAGCCCACACCGTGTGATAGGAAGGCAGAGGGGGGCGGGGGAGGAAGGAGCAAAACCGAGAGAGCAAAGGAGAGAGACCCCTTGCACGTGTATGTGTAAAAGAACATACTAAAACATGAACAGAGGCCAGCTCTGGAAGATTGGATTGCTGATGGTTTAATTTTCTTCTTTATAGCTCCCCGTATTCCCTTGATTTCCTACAAGGATCTGTATTACTTTCATAATCAAATGGCCATAGATGAGCCTTTAAAACAGAAGAATGAGGCGTGATGTTGGTCCTCCAGGGGTTTGTGATCTACTGGGGGAGACAAACATATGACCAAGTGGCAGAACAAATGGGAGGCTTTTCGTGGCCGCCTCTGTAGAATGGACTTGGTCCTGAGCTTGCAAACTCCTTCCCTTCCTGTCCCCGTCGCTGCCGGCCATCCCGGCCCCACTCTCTGCATCTTGCTGGGCCTCCTTCTAGGACTCTCCTTCCTCCTGCACTACCTTGCAAGGCCCCGAGGTTTCTCTGGGTCTCCAGAGCCTGGCACTAAGCCTCGTTTGTTGTTCTGCTAGTTGCTCTTGGAATTAACGGGTCATCTCCTTCCATCCCTCAATGCCCCACATCTCTGCAGCTACGATGTGGATTGCCTCATTGAAGAAGCAGCCAAAATGGAGAAGATCAGGATGAGACTTTATCCACAGCCCCTCTGGATAATGGCAACACCTCCTAAGTACTTACGATGTGCCAGGAGCAGTTCTAGATGCTTTTTGCATATTTGCCCATTTCATGCTCAGAAAAGCACTATGAGCTAAGTGTTCATATTATTTCCAGTTTATAGATGAGGAAGTTGAGGGTCTGAGGAGATCAGTAACATGTCTGAGGTCATGCAGGTCGCATGTGGCAGAGATGGGAGAGGCCCAGGCTCTTAACCACTACACTGTCCCGGAAAAGGTAGGCTGCAGGACTCTGAGGGATCAAGGCAGTTTTCTGGAGACAAGACTATTGCTCCCTTATCCTGGCCTGTGGCTTCCTCCCAGATTTCAGACTTCAGCCTGTCCAAGTGGATGGAACAGTCAACCCGGATGCAGTACATTGACAGGTCAGCTCTGCGGGGCACCCTCAGCTACATCCCCCCTGAGCTGTTCTTGGAAAGTAACAAGGCCCCAGGGCCCAAGTACGACACGTACAGGTGAGAGGTGGCTGGGCTCCGTGCCACATTCCCAGGGGTGGAGGGGATGCTGCTTATCACCACCCTGCCTGACCCCCCAAGGCCCAAGGGCACGCCAGGACACGGAGGGGGAAGGGTGGAGGGGCACTCTGGCTGGAGAGGCTCTGCCTGGGAGGGTGTGGTCCATGGGGCCTCCCAGGTGGGGTGACGATGGGTATCCGAGAAAGTGACTCAGGGAGCACTTTGTCCTGTCTGCAGCTTCGGCATCGTCATCTGGGAGCTCCTCACTCAGAAGAAACCGTATTCAGGTAGCAGATGGTGGTGGCAGCCTCGGGTGCGGTCCTGGAAGGCCCTGTGAGAGGCTGAGGGCTTGCAGGGACAGGATAAGTGGCGGCTTTGGGTTGGGGAGCAGCATACGCTTTAAGGATTCCCGTCCCCACCCTCCGTCCTCCCTCCCCTGCTGGAATCTCAGCCTCTAACCTAGCCGCTTATTCACCGTGCATTCATGTGGCCCCTGCTGTGTGCATCCCTGTGGGGCTCCTCGGAGCCGCCCACCGCCCTGCCCAGCCCACTGCTCTGGCCCTGCCTCCCAGCATGCACACAGGCTGGACCTCCCCTCACAGGCTTCAACATGGTGACTATCGTCGCCGAGGGGCCCCAGGCATGCGGCCCTCCCCGCAGCCTGTCTCGGACGAGTGGCCAGGCGAGGCCCAGCAGATGGTGAACCTGATGAGGGGCTGTTGGGATCAGGACCCCAAGAAGAGGCCCTGCTTTCCAGGTTCTTGTCAGGCCTGCCCTGCCCAAGGGCCTGGGGAGCTGGGCGGGACTGGAGCGTGTGGGAGCCTGGGCCGAGGTTCCAGGGGGCAGGGGAGGAGGTGGCTGGGGCCTGGGCCACTCCTGAGCGCTCCATGTGGTGCTGGGGCAGGGTCTGAGTCAGAGTGCTGGAGGAGGGCAGCGGGGGAGGGGGCAGTGAGGACTGAGGCTCCTCTCTGCATCCCCGTGGGAGGCCGAGCCGAAAACCCATGCTGAAGGGTCGGGGCCTGGCTCTCCTGCTTCTGAGTTCTCCGGTTCCGTCCGGGGCCACAGCATCCTCATTTGTAACATGTTCCCAGACCCTGAGATCACGGGCATGGATGGACCCCTTTAGCCACTGTGGAAACGCACACATGTGTAACTGTGAGCACTCAGAGATCACCCATCTAGTCCTGCCCCCTCATTTATGGAAAAGGACTGACCATCAGAGGACCAGGGACCTGCTGAATGTGGGCCCACTGAGCCACGGCCGGCCGGGATCCAGCTTTCCTCCCTCCTGACGCACATGTATGGATATATTTGAGTCCGGGAATGGATTTTGGGGCGTGGGGGACACGGGGAATGTTCGGGTATCTAAAATGGGGAACGGACTGCTGGCCAGCCTGTTGCTTCTCTTTTTGTCTCTCTCCTTCATGGAGCAGACATCACAGTCGAGACAGACATGCTGCTAACCCTGCTCAGAGTCCCGTGGCAGACCCAGACAGTGAGGCTCTGGCCAGGAAGGTGTCCTGCAAGCTCTCTGCACCGGCCTCGGGAGGTGAGTGCTGGGGGGGGGGGG